>NC_081781.1:27658807-27863703 GCF_963082965.1 Carassius carassius | reverse complement strand
TACATGTATCCAGCTATGATTGTTGCATTATTAAGCTGGTCTGCCAGTTTGAAAGAGTCACTTAAAAAAAAAAAACTGTCCCTTCCAATCTATTGTGCTCCCTCTAGCTGTGTTTGAATATACTGTACTGTGAGAGCACATCTTGTCTAAATGTTCCCTAACAGACATATCCAATCAAAAGGAGGTGATTCAGACTAGCACAGCTTTCTTAAGACTGGTTTGTCAGCTGGGCTAGTTCACATGATTAATCTGTCGAGTATGTATAGATATGTACGTGTCATTTCACAGATCATTCGCCCCATCTGAATGTCTTTTGAGTTAAGCACAGATACTGAAGACCTTTTCCTTCACTACCAGAGATCTGGAAGCTTGTTTGGGGTTACTGTAATGACAGATTGTTATGTCCATGGTTTTCCACAGCCTCCGGGGATGAGTTAAGGGAAGACTTACTTTGGAACTGGCGTCTGAGACTCTTAAATCTTAACCAAATCCCACCCATAAACCCAACGCCCTGTTTAACTCTTTTTGTCATTCATTCTTCTATCACACCGTTTCTCATCCATTTAGTTTTTAATTGTACTTCTGTACAGTGTGTAGTTCTGCTTGGCATAAGATCTTTATTCCTAGCTGTGAGGAAGAATAGAATATGCAGACGTAGGAAACCAAACGCAACTTACAGCTTTCCAGAGGAAAAAAAACTTGTTTCAGCACTTGTGGTCACAGAGCATGGCCTTCGTTTCACCTTTATCTACACAGTTGTGCAGTGGATCTCTGATATGTGTGTCGATCGTGGTTCTGTTAGTGAAAAAAAGCAGAGAATAAATAAATCAGAGAGAGAGAGTGGGCTAAAATGTGTCAGTGAGCTAGCTAATCTAAGGGTCAGATTTACTTAACAGCGCAGATGGGAGGGAAAATTTCTGTGGCTGATTTACTGACAACGCGCAAATTGAAGAACATCGACGCAGCGTCTCATTTACATAATAGCTAACACAATCTACCAAGCACAGCTCAATTTGATGAGCGCAAACAAAACATTTTTTTTTTAAATAATTAAGTTGCATGATTAATTTGAATACTGTCCTCCCATAAATTTGGCATCTGAAAGGGAAACTCCTACAAATGCTTATTCTAAAAGGTCAGGAGCAAAAATAACGTTCTCCATGCCTTTTCTTTAGTAAATTCTGACAGTACAATTTTAACGGCAAAAGACGGTTTTCGCTGGCACAAATCTGGCCCTATATCTGTGTTGCTGACCTTATATTTAGAAAAGGGTCTTGTCACATAGTCAGGTCAAGTCACCTTTATACACCTTACATACATTTATTTATATAGAGGTTTATACAGTATAGGTTGCTTTAAAGCAGCTTTACAGTAATGCATTAATGTTGCAAAATTCATCAATTAGAAATCAATAAATTCAGTTCTAAATCAATTTCAATGATAAGCAGCTCTACAGAAAAACATGGAGTGCCATTATTCAGTTCAATTTTTTATTTAATTATTCAATGATGTCCTTCAGTTACTTAAAATTGATAGAATTTACTGCTTTATAAAAACTGCTTATACGTTCCTCTTGTTTTTCAGGGAGAGGTTTGTAGAGGTGCCACAGAGTCAATAAAGTCTTTCGAACAATTCATTAAAAGAACCGAATCATAGGATTTATTTGTTCGTGTTCGAGCTGTCTGTTTGTTTATGCATGCAGTCCATGGGAAAAACAGATAGACGACTTTCATTTGAAATTGCACATGTCTGTGACTCTGTGTTATAGACGCTTCTAACTTCAGTTTATAACAGTTCACATCAGTTGAAATAATGGAATATAATTTTAAGCATTAGCTTTACCTCATTTATGGTTATGTAGATTAAAAGGAAAAAGTGGCACAGCTTTCCCCACTCTCCTATATAAGTCACTGTTTTTAAGCTTAAATGGAGGCATATGATGCTCTTGCAGAGTTTCACATTCACTGTTCAGCTGGGTTTTTTGATGACCCTCTGGAACTGCACTTTTAGTTCCTCTCTTGTCTTTTAGAGACCGCACAAAAAATGCCACATGGGACACACTCATTAGTGGCCTCGCTGCTAAAAATGGTGAGGGGTGGTTTCTTCAGGCTGTTTTACCAGGGTTCAAACAGGTGTACAGCGGAAAGTCAAATAAGTTCACTGCATCCTCATGTGAATATGCAATCAGCCATGCAGATAACAAAATACAACTTGAGGACTTTTTTAAAGTTTCATAAATAGGCTGGTTGCTGTAAAAATACAAATAGCTTTATTTTGTGAGAGATGAATAGCGAATTATGGGCGTGTGTACTTTGCAGTCTTAAATGGTCAGTATCTCTTTGATTCATTTCTTTATGAGGGGGTAACTGAGCTCTCTCCTCCCATAAACTGTCATAAACTGTGGTGTGAGTGGTTCTAAATGGAGTGGCACAGCTTATTTCATCATCTTGCATTTAGGCTTTGAAGTATTTGAGGATCTAATTCAAGCTTCTCGCAGATGCTCAGCACTGCACAGCACTAAAAACACAGTGAAGTAAGTTTACACATAATAAAGCATAGGATGACAAGGGTTTTTTTTTTTTAAGCATCTGCGACTTTGTGGTATTTTGTGCTATGTGTCTAAATTTTTTTTATTCAGGCTACAACAGAGCTAAAGGTGCAACAGAGTAAAGGGTGCATTGATTTTATTTTCCTCTGAACCTCTCAAAGGCAAAGCTCCCCGTGGCACTTTCCTGTGCACCTTGAACTTTGGCTGATCCTTGATGTGATCACAAGCAGTAATGCATAATATATATATATATATACTTTTTTATGTTATAGATTTATGTAGCACTTGAAAAACTGTAAAATTATATATTTCGAAACAAAAAACTTGGAGTTGATTTTCAGTTCAAGGTAATTAAATAAAAATATATATATATATAACTGAAGCATATGTAAAAATATGGCGTTTGGGGTAAAAAGCACCCTATTTTGGGGGACTACAGGCACAATAATTGATGTGATAAAAAGCTGACTGACATTTCCATTTGCTGACATGATCCAAATGTCCAGTTTAATTTATTAAGTCGGGAGTCCACTTGGTAGAAAATGTGATATCAATCATATGAATTTTAATTTGTTACTGTAATTTGTTTTTTTTTTAATATTAGTAGTAGTGTAAAAAGCTTTCAGAATCCTTGTTTTATTAAAATATTCAGTTTTTAAGATCATCACATTTTGATGACAGTGTATTGAATAATTATATTAAAGCAAAAAATAAAATTAATGTTCTAAAACAAATATTACCTTTTATGCAAAACATATTACAAATAAACATTTGTGTTGGTGAGCCTTTACTTCGAGTTTGGCATGAAATACCTGCCTTGTTACCTCATAAATGTATATTTATGATTTTATTTTTTAAATTACTTTTACTGTTTATTTTCCCACAAAATGTGTTGCACGAACATATACATTTCTGGGAATATTGAAAGTGCTCGTTTATCCCCTTTCTGTCTTTAATTTTCCCCTAATATTCTGCGAATCTGCAATGCTACCACTAAAGTGTGTGAATTCTTTTATTGTATGAGGAGGTGTTGTTTTAGTCTACCCATCTAGCCTACCCCTTAGATACAAAATGACAGAAGATGGGATAGGTTGTAATGGTAACAGAAAATACAGATATCGGTTCAAATGTGTGTTAAAAGACAAAAAAATCTAACTTTGCATTTTTAAGAAATTAAACATCTTGGACAATATTTTATTGTGCTGATAGCAGAGCAAGGCAAGTAAACGGCTTTTTTTGCTGGATGTCAGTGGAGGAGATGCTCCAGTACACAAAATCAACTGCTTTTGTATGGAAACAGCTTATTATTTAATTAATCATCAGTCTGTCCTCTAATCTTAGTTTGCAGATTTTTATTTTTATTTTAGAGCTATATTTTAAATTTAAAACAGAGTTACTGACAATTTGATCATATTCAGATTATATTCAGTTTATGGCACTACTCATTCATTCCGATAGTATCTGCATACAGTGGTTGACCGTTGTAAGATACTATAATGTGATTGGTTTATGGGGCACATGTGATCTGGATTGACAGTTGTGCGTTCTCCAATGGTAGAGCCACTGAAGTTAAGGTCGTCTCATATAATAAATTCTTTGCTGATAGTGTACACTGTTTATTTAACAGTCAGCAGCACTGTAAAACCCCGTCAGATAAATGTCTCACATTAAAGCATTGCGTCTGCAGGCATCAGAACACTGCTTGGGTTCAAATTCACAGCCTTCAACAATCATTTATTATTCTGTATCCACTAGGGGTGAAACGGTACGTGTATTCGTACCGGACCATTTCGGTACAGGGCTTTCGGTACGGTGCACGTGTGTACCGAATGACCGAATGCAATATTTTGTACGCGGAACGTAGGTACATTTTCGTGTTTCCAAATGAACATATTAAGTGGCGGAAGTCTCCGCGTTCAGCGCAAATCCCACCCTGCAGCTGATTCTAAGGCCGGCGACACACTGGCTGCTAATACTTTAATTAGTCATTTGTCAAAATATACAAACGGCATAATAAACAGCTGTGTGCTGTGAACTAGGTTTTCTTTGTTTGGAGAAAGAGCATGTAGTTCTTAGCAAAACATCTGAAATCACATATAGCCTAGAGTTCAAGTGTTTTAAAATAGCATAAGAGCAGGAAATATGACTATATATTCTAATTCTATTTTATTATTTAGAAAAATGTATATTTAAAAACGTATTGTTAGGTGGGATTACTGTAATTGCGATTAATTTCATTAAAAATGTGTGATTAATGGGTTCATTTTTTAATCGATTGACAGCACTATTATTCAGTAAGTTGTTCCGGTATGCCAAGTATGCAGGAAACTGTTGGATATTGTGAACTGGATGTTGAATGTTTTGGAGAAATGGCGTGTAGTTGAATTTGAAGCAAAGCAACGGAAATAACTTATTGCACCTTTAAGATGTTCTTAAGCGAATAAGAACAGGAAATAATAATACAAATACTGCAAATTGTACACACATACCTGTAAAGCACAAAGCAGTACCTTTTTTGGCAAACAAATGGGATTTACTATTAAAATTTAAACATGGAAGAACTGTTGTGTGATTTAATCCTTAAAAAATAATGTTTAAATTTAGTAGTAGTAGTAGGCTATGTACAGTCGTGGCCAAAAGTTTTGAGAATTACATAAATATTAGTTTTCAAAATGTTTGCTGCTAAACTGCTTTTAGATCTTTGTTTCAGTTGTTTCTGTGATGTACTAAAATATAATTACAAGCACTTCATACGTTTCAAAGGCTTTTATTGACAATTACATGACATTTATGCAAAGAGTCAGTATTTGCAGTGTTGGCCCTTCTTTTTCAGGACCTCTGCAATTGGACTGGGCATGCTCTCAATCAACTTCTGGGCCAAATCCTGACTGATAGCAACCCATTCTTTCATAATCACTTCTTAGAGTTTGTCAGAATTAGTGGGGTTTTGTTTGTCCACCCGCCTCTTGAGGATTGACCACAAGTTCTCAATGGGATTAAGATCTGGGGAGTTTCCAGGCCATGGACCCAAAATTTCAACATTCTGGTCCCCAAACCACTTAGTTATCACTTTTGCCTTATGGCACGGTGCTCCATCGTGCTGGAAAATGCATTGTTCTTCACCAAACTGTTGTTGGATTGTTGGAAGAAGTTGCTGTTGGAGGGTGTTTTGGTACCATTCTTTATTCATGGCTGTGTTTTTGGGCAGAATTGTGAGTGAGCCCACTCCCTTGGATGAGAAGCAACCCCACACATGAATGGTGTCAGGATGCTTTACTGTTGGCATGACACAGGACCGATGGTAGCGCTCACCTTTTCTTCTCCGGAAAAGCCTTTTTCCAGATGCCCCAAACAATCGGAAAGGGGCTTCATCGGAGAATATGACTTTGCCCCAGTCCTCAGCAGTCCATATACTTTCTGCAGAAGATCAATCTGTCCCTGATGTTTTTTTTGGAGAGAAGTGGCTTCTTTGCTGCCCTTCTTGACACCAGGCCATCTTCCAAAAGTCTTGGCCTCACTGTGCATGCAGATGCGCTCACACCTGCCTGCTGCCATTCCTGAGCAAGCTCTGCACTGGTGGCACTCCGATCCCGCAGCTGAATCCTCTTTAGGAGACGATCCTGGCGCTTGCTGGACTTTCTTGGACGCCCTGTAGCCTTCTTTACAAGAATTGAACCTCTTTCCTTGAAGTTCTTGATGATCTTATAAATTGTTGATTTAGGTGCAATCTTAGTAGCCACAATATCCTTGCCAGTGAAGCCATTTTTATGCAATGCAATGATGGCTGGACGCGTTTCTTTGCAGGTCACCATGGTTAACAATGGAAGAACAATGATTTCAAGCATCACCCTCCTTTTAACATGTCAAGTCTGCCATTCTAACCCAATCAGCCTGACATAATGATCTCCAGCCTTGTGCTCGTCAACATTCTCACCTGAGTTAACAAGATGATTACTGAAATGATCTCAGCAGGTCCTTTAATGACAGCAATGAAATGCAGTGGAAAGGTTTTTTTTGGGATTAAGTTAATTTTCATGGCAAAGAAGGACTATGCAATTCATCTGATCACTCTTCATAACATTCTGGAGTATATCCAAATTGCTATTATAAAAACTTAAGCAGCAATTTTTGCAATTTCCAATATTTATGTAATTCTCAAAACTTTTGGCCACGACTGTACATCTACTGAAAAATAGAAACCTGACTTTTATTTTGACAGGTTGCTGTGAATACCTTTCCTGTTCTGTTCTGTGCATGTGATATGATGCTTTTGCTCAATCAAATGATCAAATGCTCATGAAGTGACTCTCAGAGCAGTTCTGGAGATGGTCTTCATGTGTTTACGTCGGCAGACGCTGAAATCACAGCGAGCTTCATTCCACAATAAACTGTAAATTCTGTTTCTATGAATGGATTGCACGATTCCGTCCACGTTTTCCACATCGCAGAAAACAAAGGGCCCTACAATTATACTAGCACAATGTATACTCTCACACTTTAACTGTTTCTGTCCTTGAACACTTAATGATTATCTAATCAAAATAAAAGAGCAGTGCTGAGAGAACTCACCGGTATCACACACACTCCAGACGTGTTGCGTTCAACTCGAGCAGCGGTCTAAAACAGTTTATTTATTCACCAAACAGACACAAGTTGATTTCAAGAATGAACAATGAGGTATAGATAAGTTTGATGTTCACTGTTCAAAAAAAAAAAACTGAGCAAATGGAAAGAGTGATCTATATTATAGCTCTATAAATGAAGCATACAAACTTTATTAGACACAGAAAGACAAACATTTCGATGAAAATGCGCAATATTCAATTCATCATGCACATTAACAATGATTCAGGCAAATATAATGTAATTTAATGGAAAACTATGTGAATGGCGCGCTGTGGCGTAGCAGGATTTTCTGTCCTGAAGTTTCTCGCTCTGTTCAGCGTGCAGCATCACGTGTCTAAACAAACAGCACATGCTGTGAGTGATTTCAACCACTAGAGACCGCTCTCGCACTGTAATGAAAACAGAGCCTTCTCAGCCGCTCCAGCAAATGACTTTCTCAAATAAAAGAATACCAAGGGCCATATATACTAAACAATTAAAGTACACAAATTAAAGTTCATAGATGCAGCCAGCTCATTTACCAGCACCAAAAGCAGTGCAAATGGACATGTATTGCATCCGTGTCAAGCACAAAGTGGGTTAAACTGACTACTGCAAACCATAGTAAATCAATTAGTTTGATCCGTTTAAATTCTCTTCTCCCATATGCAATAAGGTCAGGCACGAAAAAAAGTGGTCATCCACCTTTTTCTCTTTTTTTTTGTCATTTAGCGAATCCTGATTATGTATTTATTTTAGTTTTTTGACACTAAAATAGGTTTTGTGTTTGTGCAAGCTGGTTGTAAATCTGGCCCTATGTGCAATATATCCTTCGACCACCAGGCGGCGGTAAGTTGCCTGTTTAAAATGAGAAAATTTGAGAGAGATTGTGAAAATAAGAAAAGAAAAAAAGCTGTGTCAGCTTAATAAATCAAATATTATCTTTCAGATAGTGTTTAAATAATTTTGTTTGCTTAGTATGATGGCAATATAAAAGACAATTATTTAAATTTCCACACACCTTATTACGTTATGTATGCCAGCATTCTGTACTATTTCAGAGAAAAGGGTCCTTATGCAGTACATAAAAATATATAGCTGCCTTTGTTTTTTTTGGGAAGGGGATTCCTCGCATTCTGTTTGCTTGACAGAGTTCTGCTGTCACACCAACAGTGTGTCCAATAAAACATCATAGCTTTCAAAACTATTTACCACACAAACATCTTGACAAACTTCATCTGCACTAACTAGCTTTAGCTTATTTGAGGACCTTAGCATCAAAATGTCTTAAAACTCCTGTAATCATAGACCAAAGCTTGTCTTCTCTACCAATTGAACAAAACATCTTTAATAAGAGCCAGAAGTTTCACAGTAGTCTGAAGATACTTGCACTAAAAAATGTCATGACCAGATCAAGCTCAAGTTAGTGTGGGAGTAACACAGGAAGTGTACCACTTGAGGGCAGCACGCTGACAGTATACACTTGTGACTCAGTTACCATGCCTTTGCTGTTGGTTTAGTTTTTTTGTACACATTTTCAGGCTGACAAAAGTCAGTTTAAAGAGGATTGTCTATATAACTGTTATTGTTACAGCAGTAGTCTGATAAGATTGAACACTGTCCTGTTCCTGGAGGGCGAGAGCTTGACACCCCTGGTCTAGTTTAACAAACTCCAAAATACACAAGATATCAAGTCAAGTCACCTTTATTTATATAGCGCTTTAAACAAAATACATTGCGTCAAAGCAGCTCAACAACATTCATTAGGAAAACAGTGTCAATAATGAAAAATGATAGTTAAAGGCAGTTCATCATTGAATTCAGTGATGTCATCTCTGTTCAGTTAAATAGTGTCTGTGCATTTATTTGCAATCAAGTCAACAATCGTGTGTGTGTGTGTGTGTGTGTGTGTGTGTGTGTGTGTGTGTGTGTGTGTGTGTGTGTGTGTGTGAGATTAGTTGAGGGCTCTGAGACGTGGCTGTGTGTACGTGGTGATGCAGCAGTATTTGCCAGTATAAACTGAAGACTAGTGAATATGCCTGTTTTCCTACGTCTCCTTTTCTTCTGTTCATGAAATGAAGACACAGTACTTTTCACATATGGAGCGCATTCCTTCACTCCAGGCAAACACAGTCCACTTCCTGTTTTAGTAAGCCGGCCCCCCCTTGTGTATTGATACTATTACTCGCCAATCCACACACTCCTCCAGTGCCTCTATTTTTCCATTCGTCTAGGTTTTATTCCTCAAGTAACTCTGTTTTGTGTGGTTTGTGCGTTCTGATAGGATCAGACTGCCTCACGCAGAAGCTCTCAGTGAGGAAGCGAAGCATTTGACATGTTCTTACATGGATTCGTTTAAATCTGGACGTTCAGTGTGTTCCAGATTCAGGGTTAGATGTGTGTACGGCTTATGCTGAGTTCTGAACGTGGTTCAGTTTGATGCTCAAGCCTGCGATCTGGCCAACTGTTTTTGTTTGAGAGATGTGGGCTGTGGAAAAGGTTCTGAATCATGACTTGTGTGTGTCTGATTGATGTAAACCATATGGGCTGGGTTAGGCCAGATAGAGCGCTAGGATAAGAAATAAAAATGAGGTGGAAATCATCTCAGATATGCAAAGTACTGGCAGTGCTGTAGACAGGGTCCAAAATAATCACACACACAAATGAAAATTAATTGGAAAGATGATGCCGGATTTAGACGCTCTCAAATCTTGAATGAAGACTATTAAATCGGCTACTAAATAAAACATTCACTTCCATTCTAATGATTTCTTTTTTTCTTATGTTTTGTTAGGTTTTTTTGTCAAAAGAAATAACACTTTTATGGAGGCATTGATTAAGAGTGAGAGTAAAGACCGTTATTATTATTATATAACAAATGAACACTGTTACTTTGAACTTTCTATTCATCAAAGAATCCTGAAGAATTGAAATAAGCAGCACAACTGTTTTCAGCATTGATTTTAACAATAAATGTTTCTTGAGCACCAAATCAAAATATTAGAATGATTTCTGATATATATCAACATATGAAGCCTTGATGTTCTTAAAATAAGCATCTTATCTTAAAAAAAACACTTGTTTAATAATTGTACATCTTCTTTAATCTTTATGCTTGATATGAGTTAATAGATTTTACATTTGATCTAAACTATATTGTTGCTAGTTAGTCTTTTAATTTCATGCTACTATAAATGTGATGCCTTTTTCTAATAACTATTGTCCTATTATTTGTTGTATTTTTTGTGTTTAAACTAATTATAGAGATATTACTCTATTAAGTAATTCTGTGTGATGCCTAAAGTTATTTCAGTTTCCTCTACTGATTAAGGTGTGTACATATGTTGAATTTACATCTATCCATAATTTTCTGACAATTGAAAAAAAGAAATCCTTAAAACGACGCTGTGTTTGAAACCTGTGGTTCTACCTGATTGTGTTTAGAGGACACAGGGACGTATTTCCCCAGTGTGAAGCAGAGTCCTGGCCGTTACCTGCAGCCCTGCTCAGATGCGGTGAAGACCTGGTTGAGGAGCATGAAGAACAGCGGTAAAATCCTGCTGCTCATCACCAGCTCACACTCGGACTACTGCCGGCTCGTGTGTGAGCACATACTCGGGTGAGCACCATACGCTCAGTCATCAACTATCAACATTTTTAGATTAATCAAGACTTTGCCAGAGTTACTTACAATATAATATAATCAAAGTCTTAGCTATGCTTTATTAGTGAATAAGATGTTTCGGTTACGGTACCTTTATGACTTGTGCAACAAGGCACAACAACTAGATATTCCTCATCACTCTATACTACGTACAGATATGATTTTGCATACAGAGAATTTGGCCTTCAAATATCTCCCTACAATAATTTCTCACTCTTGCAGATCGGACTTTGAGGAGCTGTTTGACATCATTATCACTAATGCTCAGAAGCCTGGATTCTTCTCTTTGGTTCCACAGCAGAGACCCTTCAGAAATCTGGGTGAGGAGCTCACAGATATTCCCCGTGCTTCTGAAACTGACTGCTGTTATGTTGTGAGGAAAGTGCAGAAAGATGCTTTTGTCTTTGTATTATTAGTCAGTCAGTTCAGACTTCAAATTCACACTTCTGCTAAAGCAGTTCCCCTCATTCAAGACACACAAACAACTGAACTTGATGAAAATGATTTGGCTGCATGATTTTTTTTCTCTTTTAATGGAGCCAGTTCTAAATTAGCATCAGTTCTCTGTTCCTAATCCAAGTCATGCTTTTGATAGCCTGCGTTTCTGCTACTCTCAGGGTTTTTATTCTCCTTTGTTGTAGTTTGTTTCTTGTTATTGTTTTGATCTGTTCACAATTCTAGTTGAGGTAATGATGTTTTGGGGTTATTTTGGCACTGGTATTTCATGCCATTAGTTCAGTGGTCCCAGCTTTTTCAACTCATACAAAACATAAACTATAGAAATTACATTATTTTCTAAATTCTCCAACAGCATGCCTTATTTTCACAAACAGGGTAATAGTTTTTACAGTTGGTTTTTTTGTAGTAAGAAGATTGATCTCGGGCATAGAACTTACAGTAGTCTATATGCACAAATGTGCAATATTTATAATATTTTCATATTTATTTCCATACTGTGGAAAAGCCAAGTGTATTAAGTATTATGGTACAGCAGTATTTTTTCATTTTGCTCATTTTGTGTATACGCTTAATTTCTTTCAGCGTTTCTGAAATATAACACACTTTCTCATCTCTGTCTTAATAGTGGATGATGTTGAAGAAAGTGAAGGACTGCCATCTCTGGAAAAGCCTGGATGGTATTCTCAGGGCAACTGGCCTCATCTACACGAACTACTGAAGAACATGACCAACAAAACTGAGCCCAAGGTAATGTACGTTGAGAGTCATTTTAGAATTGAATTCTGATGCCCAGAATCAGAATTGGATCGAATCGTGAGGTGCCTAAAGAATCCCACTCCTAGACTATAATGATTGAAATATGAAATATCCACTTGTATGACGGTTTCTCATATATTATATTTCTCATACATACATACATTGTGTGTGTGCATATACATATAAGTTATTATTGGTTATGGCTTTGCTACAAATGTATGTATATATCTTTGATAAGTCACTATAGAAAATGCTAATGTACATGCACTAACGTATTATGTACATGTACTAACAATGTACATGCAAATATGAATACCTAAAAATCTATGTTTTGTGACATTTAGACCTTTTTAAATGTTATTTTCCTGATAATTTAAGCATCACAAATGTGTGTGTGTGTGTGTGTGCACTGATTTGTGTCTTATCTGATGCAGGTGGTGTATTTCGGAGACAGCATGCGCTCAGACATGTTCCCGGCCTGCAGCTTTGGAAAGTGGGAGACGGTGATGATTGTGGAGGAGATGGAGGGGGAGGGCGTTCCACGTGCTGACACGACCCCCTGTAACAGCCCCACCCCGAGTGAAGGCCCGGTGGGAAAAAAGGGCAAGTTTGAGGTGAGAGTGAAAGGCTGTTTCTGTTTAGTCAAGCTCAGGATCTTTTCCATGCTCCATTTTCAGAGGTGCTGTGAGTTGGCATTATGTGCTCATCTGTTTGTGGCACAAATATACAGTATATCTGTTTCTTTAAAGCACCATCAAAAATAAATTTTTGTTCATAACTCTGAATTATGCTCGTAATTCCAATCAAAATACATATATTTTGATCTTGAATGTTTTATCAGAGATCTGAAAAACAGCAGCATGAATCTGCTTGCAATCAGATGTTCTTTTATACAGACACCACTGACAGGAAATGCAGGAGGAGGAAGTGGAGAATTACAGGAAAGATGATGTTCTTGTAAAAATGTGTTTATACAGCAGAAATATCATTTTTGAGGAAATCTTTTTTTCTCTGTTACTTCACTCATCCCCTTACTGTGTCATGACTGAAAATATTCTCTAATGATTTGAACTGGTCTTTGGAAAGTTAACTGTCTAAAATGTTCGTTTGATATTTAAGAGTGACTCAAGCTATTCTGCTAAAGTTGTCCTTTAATTAAGGAGCAATTACTGGTAAACAAATGCACCAAAATTAAAAGAAAGTATGGTTATAGTTTATTTTAAGTTGTCCTTGTTCCAGTGTAATTATACATTTAAGTACTGATATATATGATAACTAATGTTAATTAACTACATGTACTTACTACATGGTTAGGGCTAGGATTAGGATTAGGGTTTGGTTTAGAGTTACTTGCATGTACAGTAATTATGCATCATTTATTGTTATAATACAAACCCGATTCCAAAAAAGTTGGGACACTGTACAAATTATGAATAAAAACAGAATGCAATGTTGTGGAAATTTCAAATTTAAATATTTTATTCAGAATACAACATAGATGACGTATCAAATGTTTAAACTGAGAAAATGTATCATTTTAATGGAAAAATAAGTTGATTTTAAATTTCATGTCATCAACACATCTCAAAAAAGTTGGGACAAGGCCATGTTTACCACTGTGTGGCATCCCCTCTTCTTTTTATAACAGTCTGCAAACGTCTGGGGACTGAGGAGACAAGTTGCTCAAGTTTAGGAATAGGAATGTTGTCCCATTCTTGTCTAATACAGGCTTCTTTCTTCCTCTTTATGATGCACCAAATGTTTTCCATGTGTGAAAGATCTGGACTGCAGGCTGGCCATTTCAGTACCCGGATCCTTCTTCTACGCAGCCATGATGTTGTAATTGATGCAGTATGTGGTCTGTCATTGTGATAATGGAAAATGCAAGGTCTTCCCTGAAAGAGACGACATCTGGATGGGAGCATATGTTGTTCTAGAACTTGGATATACCTTTCAGCATTGATGGTGCCTTTCCAGATGTGTAAGCTGCCCACGCCACACACACTCATGCAACCCCATACCATCAGAGATGCAAGCTTCTGAACTGAGTGCTGAAAACAACTTGGGTTGTCCTTGTCCTCTTTAGTCCGGATGACATGGTGTCCCAGTTTTCCAAAAAGAACTTCAAATTTTGATTCGTCTGACCACAGAACAGTTTTTCACTTTGCCACAGTCCATTTTAAATGAGCCTTGGCCCAGAGAAAACACCTGCGCTTCTGTATCATGTTTAGATATGGTTTCTTTTTTGACCTATAGAGTTTTAGCCGGCAACGGCGAATGGCACGGTCGATTGTGTTCACCGACAATGAGTCCATGTTGTGATTTCCATTACAGTATTATTCCTGTATGTGATGCAGTGCCGTCTAAGGGCCCGAAGATCCCAGGATCCAGTAAAGTTTTCCGGCCTTGACCTTTACGCACAGAGATTGTTCCAGATTCTCTGAATCTTTGGATGATATTATGCACTGTAGATGATGATAACTTCAAACTCTTTGCAATTTTTCTCTGAGAAACTCCTTTCTGAAATTGCTCCACTATTTTATGTCCACAGCATTGGGGGAATTGGTGATCCTCTGCCCATCTTGATCTTGACTAGGCTCTTTTTATACCCAATCATGTTGCCAATTGACCTAATAAGTTGAAAATTGGTCCTCCAGCTGTTCCTTATTATCTACATTTAACTTTTCCTGCCTCTTTTTGCTACCTGTCCCAACTTTTTTGGAATGTGCTCTAATTAAATCCAAAATGAGCCAATATTTGGCATGACATTTCAAAATGTCTCACTTTCAACATTTGATATGTCATCTATATTCTATTGTGAATAAAATATAAGTTTATGAGATTTGTAAATTATTCCGTTCCTTTTTTACTCACAATTTGTACAGTGTCCCAACTTTTTCAGAATCGGGTTTGTAGTAAGTACATGTAACAAGGACATCTTAAAAGAAAGTGTTACCGAAAGTATACATGATTAGTAGAATTGTGGATTTTCAGGAAAAAAAGACTCCACTTTACATTTTGTCAACCAGACAAAATTAAAATTTTCTCCATTTAAATGTAGAATTATGTGCAATTTAAATCTTGCACAAGGTTAACCATGCACTTAGATCAATGACACATTTTACGGAACTCTATTTTTTTTTCTTTGCCATTCAGTTTCAGTGACCCCAGTGATATTTACTCACTGCTTATGCAAAAATTGTATTCCAGTATGGACTATGCTTAGTTTTATTATACTGATATTTTTAAAAGCTTTGTTTAAAAGAAGTGCTGATAAGAGGATTTTTATTGATAAGATTTTTATTGGGGAATTATTTTGTGATTCATTTTTCCCTTTTCTTCGAAAAGTCACAAAGCCAGTTTTATGCAACAGTTTTTTTTTTTCTGTCAGACTATGGGAATTTCTGATCAAACGCTTCCTTTTTTCTTAGATCATAGAGTTTCATTCTATTGATGTCCTTCTGTTCAATTAGGCTTACATCTTTACAACATGCTGAGAGAAATAGTTTGCTTCAGATCTCAGAATCATGTCCTTAAACTCTTAACTCTTATGTCAGAGTCCAGACTTTGATGGCTTGATCTCCTCTAGGACTCTTTACTCTTTGGTTGATTGTTATGAAAAGAAAATGTAATGAAGTAAGACCAGTTTTAGTTTTAAATTTACATTTTGAAGATTTATAAACATTTTTTTTCTTTGGTATTTTTATATAGTTTATTTATTTATTTATTTATTTAACAAACAATTAAATTCAAGGCAATCCAAAAGAGTAATCCAACAGACAGAGATGACAAAATGATTAATAGTCCATGATAAAAAAAAACACTAAGGGAAGGCGAGGCAACACTGAAATAATCACCTAGCAGATGACCCCAAAATGGCATCTTTGGCCATAGCAGACTGAGCAGAGAGTTCAGGGACAGACCTTTCGACCATGACAGCACAGGTAAAGAGTTCAAAGGCGACCCCTTTGTTCGTGACAGGACAAGATGAGCATTCATAAACTGCCTCCTTGACCTGACAGGACAGTCAGGGAGTTCATAAATGGCATCTTTGGTCATAGCAGGGTGAGCAGAGAGTTCAGGGACAGACCCTTGATCGTGACAGGACAAGTAAAGAGTTCAAAGACGACCTTCTTGGTCATGAAAAAAGACTGGCTGCGAGTTCATAAACAACCTCCTAGAACGTAATAGGACAATCAGAGATTCACAAATGGCTTTCGTGGCCATGACAAAATGGTTTAGAGAGTTCACAGACAGCTTCTGTGATTCCGTTATAGGGCAAACAGAGAGTTCAGGACCTGCCTTTTTAGTCATGACAGGACAGTAAGAGAGCTCACAGACTGCCTCCATAGCCATTACAGGACAGGCAGGGAGTTCACAGGTGACCTCCATAGCCATGACTGGACAGGCAGAGAGTTCACAGATGACCTCTATAGCCGTGACAGGACAGACGAAGAGCTCGGAAATAGCCTCCTTAGCCATGAGAGGGTAATCTAAGTGTTAAGAATTACAGACCTCCTTAGTCATTGCAGGACAAACAAAGAGTTCACAGGTAGCCTTCTTGGCCTCCTTGAGTGAATTCAGAGGCAGTTTCCATAACAGGCAGAGCTGAGAGTTCATGAACAGCTTCTTTGGCCAAGACTGGTATGACGGGATTCACTAATGGTCTCAATTACCTCATCAGCACAGACGAAGAGTTCATAAATTGGCACCCCTGTCTTAAGAGGAGCTTAAGTGAACACCCCTGCCACCTCTGGAGGTTATGGAGCAGTAGCAACAGGATCTTTAAAAAATACAGAGAGTTCAGAGATGGCAATTGTGGCTACAACAAAAACATCAGGATACAGGGATAGTTCAAAAATAGTGTTCATGGTTGGATCAGAGGTGACTAAATGGATTCTGGAACTATAGCAGGCTCTGGAATGGATTCAGGGAATAGGGTGGATTCTGGGGCGGACTCTGGGACTAGAGGGGACTCTGAAGCAGATTCAGTACTTGAGTGGATTCTGGATCAGACTTTGCAACTAGAGTGGACTCTGGAGCAGATTCATAGACTGGATCAGACTAATGGACTGGATTGGGCTCAGGGATTAGAGCCATCTTTGTACTGTACTCAGGAGCTGAAGTCATCACTAGATTAATGTCAGGGGTCAGAGACATTACTAGACTAAGGTCAGGGGCTGGAGTGAACACTGATCTTTGTTCAGAGGCTGAAACAGACAAGACTGGCGGGAAAATACATGGGCTGTGGTCAGGGGCTGGAATCATCTCTGACCTAACCTTGGGAACAGAAACCCTTGTTTGGCTCAACATAAGTCCTCTCTGGGCTACACTCGGGATCAGAAGCCCTCTCTGAGCTAAACTTTGGAACAGAAGCCCTCGCTGAGCTTAACTTTGGAACAGAAGCCCTCTCTGCGCTTAACTTTGGATCAGAAGTCCTCTCTGGGCTAATATCAGGAACAGGAGCCCTTTTTGGGCTCAACTTGGGAAGAGAAGCCCTTTCTCCACCAAACTCTGGATCAGAAGTCCTCTCTTGGCTAAACTCGGAATCAGAAACCCTCTCTCAACTAAACTCAATCAGAAGCTCAATCTACCTATTCGAAACCATTATAACAGGTCTTCTGCTGATTGGACTAGGCTTTGTCCTGGGTTATCAAAAAATTCAGAAAACGGGAACAGCTGTCCAAAGCCTCACAAGGCTGCCTGTAATGATTTGGAGACCAGAATGGACAGGAGAGTGACCGTGAAATTGGAATGCGGCTACTTGCCCCAAGACCAAACAATTGGAATCATATCTTCTTTCAGCTCCCTCTACCAGCATGCCAAGGTCAATGTTGGAATAACAACTCCCCCGGAGGAGCACTGCAGTGAGACGTTCTTGCATTCCTCCCCGGTCTTCCACAGACACCTGTTGATTGTTGACTCTGTCTAGGACCTGACCAAGGCTGTCTCCATGTCAACTTGCTGTGACGTTATCACAATCTGCGGACTGAGATATCTAGATTGAATCACAACTCTCCAGGCCTACAAATACACAAACTCTTACATACACACACACACACACACACACACACACACACACATACATACATATATACAGAAATGCATTCACAGTTCTCCTCTGACCAGACGATACCAGTAGTTCAATTCCAGGCTGCAGCAAAGTCAGATTGTGCAGAAGAATCATCTGTTTCCTGTGGTCTTGTCCTGGTGCTCCTTTGAGACAAGGTCTTTACAGGGGATCTGTATCTGGGGCTCTAGTTGTCCTGGTCTCCGCTGTCTTTCAGGGATGTAGAGGTCCTTTCTAGGTGCTGATCCAGCATCTGGTCTGGATACATACTGGATCCGGGTGACTGCAGTGACCCTCTGATCTGGACACAGACTGGATCTGGTGGCCACGGTGACCTCGGAACAAAAGAGAAACAGACAAATATTAGCGTAGATGCCATTCTTCTAATGATGTAGCAAGTACATAGGGTGTTATGGGAAGTGTTTCCGGTTCCGGTTTACCTAATTAATGCAGCCTAAAAATCCTTTAACGGATTTGGATAATAAAAGCATATTAGTATGTTATCTGTATGCCAGGTTAAAGAGATGGGTCTTTAATCTAGATTTAAACTGCAAGAGTGTGTCTGCCTCCCGAACAATGTTAGGTAGGTTATTCCAGAGTTTAGGCGCCAAATAGGAAAAGGATCTGCCGCCCGCAGTTGATTTTGATATTCTAGGTATTATCAAATTGCCTGAGTTTTGAGAACGTAGCGGACGTAGAGGATTATAATGTAAAAGGAGCTCATTCAAATACTGAGGTGCTAAACCATTCAGGGCTTTATAGGTAATAAGCAATATTTTAAAATCTATACGATGCTTGATAGGGAGCCAGTGCAGTGTTGACAGGACCGGGCTAATATGGTCATACTTCCTGGTTCTAGTAAGAACTCTTGCTGCTGCATTTTGGACTAGCTGTAGTTTGTTTGCTAAGCGTGCAGAACAACCACCCAATAAAGCATTACAATAATCTAACCTTGAGGTCATAAAAGCATGGATTAACATTTCTGCATTTGACATTGAGAGCATAGGCCGTAATTTAGATATATTTTTGAGATGGAAAAAAGCAGTTTTACAAATGCTAGAAACGTGGCTTTCTATGGAAAGATTGCAATCAAATAGCACACCTAGGTTCCTAACTGATGACGAAGAATTGACAGAGCAACCATCAAGTCTTAGACAGTGTTCTAGGTTATTACAAGCGGAGTTTTTAGGTCCTATAATTAACACCTCTGTTTTTTCAGAATTTAGCAGTAAGAAATTACTTGTCATCCAGTTTTTTATATCGACTAAGCAATCCATTAGTTTTTCAAATTGGTGTGTTTCACCGGGCTGCGAAGAAATATAGAGTTGAGTATCATCAGCATAACAGTGAAAGCTAACACCATGTTTCCTGATGATATCTCCCAAGGGTAACATATAGAGCGTGAAGAGTAGCGGCCCTAGTACTGAGCCTTGAGGTACTCCATACTGCACTTGTGATCGATAGGATACATCTTCATTCACTGCTACGAACTGATGGCGGTCATATAAGTACGATTTAAACCATGCTAATGCACTTCCACTGATGCCAACAAAGTGTTCAAGTCTATGCAAAAGAATTTTGTGGTCAATTGTGTCAAACGCAGCACTAAGATCCAATAAAACTAATAGAGAGATACACCCACGATCAGATGATAAGAGCAGATCATTTGTAACTCTAAGGAGAGCAGTCTCAGTACTATGATACAGTCTAAATCCTGACTGGAAATCCTCACATATACCATTTTTCTCTAAGAAGGAATATAATTGTGAGGATACCACTTTTTCTAGTATCTTGGACAGAAAAGGGAGATTCGAGATTGGTCTATAATTAACTAGTTCTTTGGGGTCAAGCTGTGGTTTTTTGATGAGAGGCTTAATAACAGCCAGTTTGAAGGTTTTGGGGACATATCCTAATGACAATGAGGAATTAATAATAGTCAGAAGAGGATCTATGACTTCTGGAAGCACCTCTATTAGGAGCTTAGATGGTATAGGGTCTAACATACATGTTGTTGGTTTAGATGATTTAACAAGTTTATACAATTCTTCCTCTCCTATAGTAGAGAATGAGTGGAACTGTTCCTCAGGTGGTCTATAGTGCACTGTGTGATATGATACTGTATCTGACAGCTGAATGGTTGCAATTTTATCTCTAATAGTATCGATTTTAGAAGTAAAGTAGTTCATAAAGTCATTACTGCTGTGATGTTGGGAAATGTCAACACTTGTTGAGGCTTTATTTTTCGTTAATTTAGCCACTGTATTGAATAAATCCTGGGGTTATGTTTGTTTTCTTCTAAAAGAGAAGAAAAGTAATCGGATCTAGCAGTTTTTAATGCTTTTCTGTAGGATATGTTACTTTCCCGCCAAGCAATACGAAATACCTCTAGTTTTGTTTTCCTCCAGCTGCGCTCCATTTTTCGGCCTGCTCTCTTTAGGGTGCGAGTATGCTCATTATACCATGGTGTCAAACTGTTTTCCTTAACCTTCCTTAAGCGTAAAGGAGCAACTGTATTTAAAGTGCTAGAAAAGAGAGAGTCCATAGTTTCTGTTACATCATCAAGTTGTTCTGAGGTATTGGATATGCTAAGGAATTTGGATACATCAGGAAGATAACTTAAAAAGTATTTTTAGTCTTTTGTGTTAGAAGTGATGGTTCTTCCATACTTGTAACAAGAAGTAGGATTTACAATTTTGGCTATATGAAGTTTGCACAGAACTAAATAATGATCTGAGATATCATCACTTGGCTGAATAATTTCAACACCATCAACATCAATTCCATGTGACAGTATTAAATCTAGAGTATGATTTCGACAATGAGTAGGTCCTGAAACGTGTTGTCTAACACCAATAGAGTTCAGAATGTCTATAAATGCTGATCCCAATGCATCGTTTTCATTATCAACATGGATATTAAAATCACCAACTATTAAGACTTTATCTGCAGCCAGAACTAACTCAGATGTAAAATCACCAAACTCTTTAATAAAGTCTGTATGGTGCCCTGGTGGCCTGTATACAGTAGCCAGTACAAACATAACAGAGGATTTATCATTAACATTTGTTTCTCTGGATAATGTTATATGAAGCACCATTACTTCAAACGAGTTATACTTGAAGCCTGCTCTCTGAGAGATCCTGAAAACGTTGTTATAAATTGAAGCAACACCTCCACCTTTGCCTTTTAGACGCGGCTCATGTTTATAACAGTAATCTTGGGGGGTGGACTCATTTAAAATAATGTAATCATCAGGTTTTAGCCAGATTTCTGTCAAACAGAGTACATCTATATTATGATCAGTGATCATATTATTTACAAAAAGTGTTTTCGTAGAAAGGGATCTGATATTCAATAAGCCAAGCTTCATCATTTGTTTATCCATATTGCTTCTGTTTTTTATTTGTTGAACCTCAATTAAATTGTTAATCTTAACTTGGTTTGGACGTTTTTTGTTTTTTCTAGTTCGGGGAACAGACACAGTCTCTATAGTGTGATATCTAGGTGAAAAAGTCTCTATGTGCTGAGAATTAACTGACCTCTGTGACGGGAGGCGGCTAGCAGACGGTCGGTTTAGCCAGTCTGTCTGCTTCCTGACCTGGGCCCCAGTTAGTCAAGTATAAACACGAAGACTATTTGCCAAATTTCTAGAGAGAAGAGTGGCGCCACCCCAGGAGGGATGAAGACCATCTCTTTTCAACAGGTCAGGTCTGCCCCAAAAGCTCATCCAATTGTCTATGAAACCTATGTTATTCTGTGGGCACCACTTAGACATCCAGCCATTGAGTGATGACAATCTGCTATGCATCTCATCACCACGGTAAGCAGGGAGGGGACCAGAGCATATTACAGTGTCTGACATCGTGCTTGCAAGTTCACACACCTCTTTAATGTTATTTTTAGTGATCTCCGACTGGCGAAGTCGAACATCATTAGCGCCGGCATGAATAACAATCTTACTGTATTTACGTTTAGCATTAGCCAGCACTTTTAAATTTGCCAAGATGTCAGGCGCTCTGGCTCCCGGTAAACATTTGACTATGGTGGCTGGTGTCTTTATATTCACGTTCCGTACAATAGAATCACCGATAACTAGAGCACTTTCATCAGGTTTCTCAGTGGGTGCATCACTGAGTGGGGAGAACCTGTTTAATGTTTTGATAGGAACAGAAGAGCGGTGTTTTGACCCACGACTACGCTGCCTCACCGTCACCCAGTTGCCCTGCTGCAGGGGCTCTGTTGCCGGAACCGAACACTGTACAGGAATCCCTGAGCTAGACGCATCCAAAGCCGTATCTAGAGCCCTAACATTCTTACTGTCCTCAATTAAAGTTTGGATGCGTGTCTCTAATTCTGAAATCTTCTCTGTCAGCCTAACTATTTCCCTGCATTTATCACATGTGAATCCCTCATCAGCGACAGAGATAGATAAACTGTACATGTGGCAAGTGGTGCAAGAAACAAGGATAGGAGAAGCCATTACTCACCGTGCTTGATGAAACTTCTTACTGCGGTTGTTTGATGAACTTGTGAAAAACTGGAGCGAGAGGAGAAAAGAAATTAGTGACAATAAAGGGCTACTACTACTACTACTACTAATAAAAGACAGCTGTAAACTGATGATGAGATCTGATGAGTCCAGGCAAAGGATTATGGGAAATGGATTTCGGTGTGAATGGCAAAGGTACAGGGTGAAGTGCCCTCTAGCAGAATTCGTGGGCACTCCAGGTGGCGATTGTAACAGGTTTACTTCATTTGTTTCAGTTCACTTTTTTTTCAGATGAGAACGTACCTTTGACCCATTTTTAAAGCATGATCACACGGCTATATCACATGAATCTCAACACAATCTCTCCGGTATTCAATATTGAGAATGCTGAATTATATAGAATTATGTATGATGCTGCACAGATGTGTTTTTCAAGGTTGACTGACCTTGTGCTCTTTCTCTCACTCTCTCTTTTTGTTTGCCTTTCTTATAATCTTTCTCTTAGGATCAAGGAATGAAATCTCCTTCAGCTGTATCAAACCAGTGGGGCTCATATTTTGTGGATGTGCAGAAGAATGAAGGAGAGGAAACACGGAGGCTCACCTGGTGTTGCCACAGTATTCACACATACAGCACCATGGCTATACCCAGCATTGAGGCTATAGCAGGTAAGTGTATTAAACCTATATCCCAGTTTTCATTTATTGAAAAAATTAGAAATGGTGCACAGTCATAAAAAAAATTTATCATGGTACATCGTAACTTTCAAAATCGTATTGTTTTGTTTTAAAATTTTAACCGAAAAGCTTCAGATTTTTAATATCATCAGCGTTGTTATTTTATGACAAAAAACTTAGCCTCAACATGGGAGAATGAGGATTCAATGACTTTTAGTATCTTTTGTAGAGTTCGGTTAATCTTAATTTCTTAATTGACTAATCAAAGATCTAAAACTTCCAGGGGATCTTTCTTTTTTTGTGTTGTAGGTATTTCTGCATGTAATCAATCTGCAAAGTTACAAAGCACCAAATGTGACTTTGAGCTTTGTGACTTTGCAGATTGAATACTCCCCTGGTAACTAGAAAACTACTGGTTCAGGCCACTGAAAATATTGACCTTTTTACAAAACATTTTTTATGGTGTTTCTAAATTATATTAAATTTTATTACATTTAAACTATTTTGACTGATTAGATTATCAGTACATTTATATAATTTAGCCCTTTAAAAAATTCTCTTTTAAGAAGTTTCTGAGAGGCAAAATAATTTATTCAGCAATATCATTAGTCATTATTACTCTATTACTTTACGTATTCTTATTTGGCATAAAAATGTTTTAATTGGTGCAGTTGTCCCTGACCATCTAGGGCATTTTTTTATATATATATATTAAAATGAAATATTTCAGTCTTAAGACTTGATCAGTGTAAATATTTATTGTCCCTATTATCGTACATATAGTTTGTTTTATCTGTAAAACTTCCACCTTTTCCATCTCTCCTCTAGATCTTCCTCTAGACTTTAAGTTCCAGAGATTCTCTTCGGATAGGCCCATCACGACAGGTTATTACCCCAGACCTCCAGACTCACTGCTCAAATGGGAAGAGAACTAGCCCCAAACCCTCACACCTGTGAGCATAGACCAAGAGATTGTTTCATCGTTACGTTCTGGAGCTTCACCACAGAGCTAGACCATCCATTCGTCCAATCAGTGATAAAGCTGTGTGAATGTAACACCCAGAGCACTGTCTGTGTATTTTCTTCTCACCCCTTCCCAAATCACTACAGCATCCACAGTATGAAGTTGTGTCTGTAAACATGCTGAATATCTGTACATTGATCATTGGATGTAGGAGGAAGTCACAGTGTATTGTGCTCCCACTACCATTAAACTACTTTTAATGGTGTACAGAGAAAAGAAAACATAGCTTTCCCATGAGCTATGCGTGTTTTTTTTGTTTTGTTTTGTCCTGTTTTTATGAAGGGAATGTTATATGACCTCAAGAGGGATTTTACTTGCAGCTGTTTTAAATGCTTTCTGAGGAAAGCAAGGCACAAATGATATTGAGTATTCATGCAATCAAGAAACAGCCATGAGTTCTTTGCTCTTTTCATGATTGGCTGATGTTTTGAGAGGGTGGTAACCTGCAGGTTTTGTAGCTGGTTCAGACCTGGGCCGGTTTGTTTTACTTTCCATCATTTGATTATGATTTCAATACTTTAGTTTACTGTAGCTTACTGTATTCTGCAGATTTTCCTGTGATAAATGGAGAAATGGACGTCATACTTCCAAGCGCCAGTAATAAGAGGAATAGTTTACCCAAAACTAAAAAAATTGTTGGTATTTATTCACCATAGTGTTGTTCCAAACCACTGAGTTGTTGATGGAGCATAAAGGCTTTGCTGAAGAATCTTCATGCAGCTCTTTCTATACAGCAACAGTTTAAAATTTGTAAGAAGGACAGAAATAAAAGCACCGGAAACTAGTCTGTGTGACTAATGTGCTACATTTCAAGTCTTCTGATGCCACAAGTTGTTATTTTACTGACCATTTCTTCCTCCAGTGGGTTGTTAGCTATAGAGCCCATGCATAAGTTCATTGAGGTGGCTCTTTTCTCGTTGATCTACTCAGTGATGTGTTTACAGTTAACTTGCAGACTTGATGATCCAGTTACAGCAGTTCTCAGGCTCACGGCTCACTGACGGGAAAGTTTATCAGTGAAAAAGGACTCACATTTTGGTCTGTTCCTCACATCGGAAGACAGGAAATAAAGCAAACAAGTCCTACACTCTTAAAATGAAGTGCTTCACGATGCCATAGAAGAACCCTTTTGTCTAAATGGTTTCAGAAAGAACCTTTAACGCCTGAAGAACCTTTCTGTTTCACAAAAGTTTCTTTGTGGCGAAAAGAAGGTTCTTCAGATTATAAAAAGGTTCGAAAGAGATGTTTTTTTAAAGACTGAATGGATCTTTGTCAAACCAAAAATTGTGCTTCTATGGCATCGCTGTTAAGAACCTTTTAAGCACCTTTATATTTAAGAGTCTATGTTTGTTTTAGAAAGTCATTCAAGTTTGGAACAACACGAGGTTAGTAAAGAATGAATTTTCATTTAGTGGTGAACTATTCTTTGTAAATGCCTTTCGTTTCAGGTCTTCATTGTTACTGAATGAAGAGAGATGATTTGTTTCTGTGTATGTAATGTTATAGAAACATATTGTGTAAAAATATATTGTGCTGTTGGGTGATAGTCAGTGTTAACAGTCAGTTTCTGTCATGTGCAGGACCGGTGTTGAATGGTGCCAAGCTTTACCCTCCCATTCAGTGATTTTATGTGTCAGGGCACATCTCTCACCCAAAACCTGTTATTTGTTTCATGTGTGTGCTGGCCCTGAGCTTTAATAATGATTTGTTTAAAGCAATGTAAGTGGAATAGATGTTTTTATGTTTTGTGCTCTGATGAGGTTTCTTCATTGGTAGGCTGTAATGGATTTTACATAAATGGTACAGTGTTATAAATCGGAGTATTAAGTGACACTTGGCAGCTTCATCATGAGTACAGAAGTATGGAAACGCTCATCATAAGCATGACCTACTTTTCTGAAAAAGAAAAAAAAAATTATCCTGTATGTCGTGAGTAGCACTAGTGCTTGTTTATTGAGGTGCAGGGAAAGTGTTCATATGTGCAGATAAAATAAAAAATAAAAACATTTAATGAGTGTTTAAGAAATTTCATGTGTTGATGCTCCTGATTGCCACTGCGTATTTCCAAACTATGCAGTATTTGCTTATTGCTCACATTCAACAGCACAAATGTTTTATTCTATTTAAAGGAGATAGGTAAGGTAGATGCAAAGAAATACATTTCATTATTTCGCATTTGAATATAAATGATAAACATTCAGTAATATTCTATTTAAATAGTTGACACCTATAGACCTAACAAGATCTTTTATTTTCTATTATTATTATTATTACACTCAAGATGGTGGATTCAAATTTACAAGAATATATAAGAGGAAAGCTTAGGTCCTGTGACAAGTTATAATGTGTACATATGTGTTTGTGTGTTGCCTACACTAGTTCATTTTAAATGGTCATATGACAAATACAGAACTACAACTAGGCTGTTCAATGCAATATTTAAATTATGGTAAAAAAAAATAAGCGGAAGACGTGTGTGCGTGTGTGTGAATAGATATAGTAATTCTATACTATATAGTGTATATTCATTCAAATGTAGATGGTAGAACGTCAAAACCACAACTCTCAAGAATGAAAATATCCACTTCCCAAATTTCATTATAAAGGTTTCCATGTCTTTTAAGAGGCTTGGTTATTGAATACACAGGCTACATTGAAAGTGTTACTGAAAGAGAGAGAGAAGGCAAGGACCCACGGGGGGAATGTTTCCCCTCCCTCTCCTCCAGAGCGCACCTCCTCCAGCAGATGTGACGTTGTTTAGTGGCTTTCTTTCTGCGCAGCTGATTGCGGTTCTGCGCATCTATCGACGACAAACTCTTTCAGGCCCACGGATGCTCTCCGTCAGGCATGAGACCCACGGCTTCGGCGTTTTTTGGCAAGGTTAATTTTACGCCAGTTGATCTGAGAGGTAACGGAACTCGGACATTTCTTATGATTTGATGTAAGTTTTCATGTTTTGAACGTTAAAGAGCGTTTAGTACAGATTCTAAGAGTCTAACATTGAATCCTCAAACGAAGTTAACAACGACAACAAAAAGTTAAAGATATTTGTTTTCCTTTTTAACTATACTGTATACAATTGATAAACCGCTTTTTATTTTAACCGTGTTATTGTTTATTTTTTATGCCACAATGTTTTCGTAGATCTTTTATTTGGGATATTTGCGATCAGTCAGCGTGACTTGCACTGAAAGTGTCATAATTTTTATGAAAATATATAATTACAATATAGATAACCATGTACAATTTTGGTTAGCCGAAGAACATAATTAGATGGGCTTTCTCTTTCTTTGATGGCATGTGGTTTTTCTATGTGATAGATTTATAGAAGGACAATAGAAATGGCATACGATGTAGCTACTTTTTTTTTCTTCAAGAGACAACCCTGTTCTCTACATCTTTGAGTGAGTGTGTGTGTGTGTGCGCTCCGATCCTTCACACACAGCTAATGCAAGCATTAGTTGTTTGACCATGTGTTTCCTAGCTGGAATGCAGAAGTTGAGGGGTCAAGGGCCACTGCTGTGACTTGCCCTATTTGGTTTCACCTTTCTAAAGACTTATCCGGAATCCAATGAGTGCAGTACTAACTGGAAGGAAATTATGAATTAATGATGCATCTTAAATTGTGATTCGATCACTCATATTGAAGAAAATGAAAGGATCATATCTGAAGTTTTTTTTTTGTAAGACCGGGGTAATAGATACCGGCTGCACTGGACGCATGTCTAGACACCCCATAAAACTGGACCAGCTAATTTTCCATTTGACCAACTGTGTGTTAGTCAGTCTGGAGGAGGAGCAGAGAGCACACATTCCTGTTCTTGGAAAGACGTGGTTGTGGTTCGCTGAATATTAGCAAGTTCTGACTTTTCGCAGACACAACAAGCTTAAATGCTGCTAATCAAAAAAAAAAATGTAAGCAGTCTCTGTGTCTGGACTCTTTAATCGCTCACTAAAGGTGAACATTCATTTACTTTCACCTTTCTCAGCTTGTATGCTCAGTCAGCTAGAAGTAGGTAGGCTTTCTCAAAAGTGTAAACACTGTGGCTTTGTTTGTTCAAACCAAGGAGGTCTGTGATTCCTGGAGAAAGCTATACATTAGCATTCCCACATCTCATTGGCAATTGCTAAACTTATGAATGCCCCCCTCAGATATTTTATTTTGAGCCAATAATGATCCCATAAATGGCATGTGACTAATTATTCTGAAACTTTATTTTTTGCCACTAATTGTAATAATCCAGTGAGTTTTTTGTTTTTTTTGCACAAAGAGTCTGACAGCAGCCAGTGCTCCACACAGAGATCTGATCTTACCATCATCCAGTTTTTCTGGAATAACATGAAGAACAGAACAAACCGAGACAAACTCAATCCACAAGAACTGTGGGAATGTATCTAAGACACTTCAAGAAACCTACCTGCAAAGCTACCTGAAAACCAATGCTCAAGTGCACCTAGGACAAAAGCTTTTTTTAAATGCACACAAAATGTTTATTTGATTTAGTTAAGTTAATAGATGTTGATTAATAAAATCTATTTATTGCATTATTTTTGACCGCATCCTCACTTTGCAGCATTTTTACACAAGTGCCTAAAACTTTGCACAGTACTGTAGCTTTGCAGGTTTCTTGAAGTGTTTGAGACATTGCCACAATTTCATCTGGATTGAGTCCGTCTCAGTTTGTTCTGCTTCTTCGTGTTATTCCAGACAGACTGATGATGAGATCAGGTCTCTGTGTGGAGCACTGGCTGCTGTCAGACTCCTTTTGTAAACAACAATTTTACTGGATTACATTTCATGGCAAAAATAAATTTTGGAAATGTAAAATGAATTCCTACTGACACACTACAGCAAAACATAGAAACAACTGACTTAGAACCATTTTTTGTTGGTGAAAATACTAGTGGCCTTTGCACAGTACTGTGTGTGTCTAATAACATATTTAACAATATATAACATGTATATATACACACACAAGCAAGCCAATGGTGTTTTCCTATTCGTTTCTGGATTATTGCAAAAGATAAGCTCTATGGCAATAAAATTAATTATACTTGCATGTTTTGTTCATCAGGATAATCTTCACAAACTAACACAATTTTTACAAATTAAGTTGAGGTGCTGATAACCTTGTGGCCAGTGCGCTGACACACAGTGCTGTCGCACTACGGATGTCCTGAGTTTGATTCCTGAATCGAGGAGCTTTCCCGATTCTGCCCCTATCGCTCTCCAACTTTGCTTCCTGTCTACTCTGATCTGTCCTATCGTACTAAAGGTGAAACACCAAAAATAACTCTTTAAAAATGTAAATTGAAATCTAGTGTGACCAATAAGTATCTTATACACTGGCGATTTTTCAAGTTTTCCCACTTACAAAGAATTGAGAGATCTGTCATTTTCATCATAGGTACACCTCAGTTGTGAGAGACAGACAGAATAAAATAATCCAGAAAATCACATTGAACCTTTCAAACTTTCAACACTTCAACCTTTCCAATATGGGCAAGACCAAAGAGCTGTCTAAGGACAACAGGGACAAAATTGTAGACCTGCACAAGGCTGGGATGGGCTACAGGACAATAGGCAATGGTTAGAAGGCAACAACTGTTGGTGCAATCATTAGAAAATGGAAGAAATTCAAGATGACCCCCCCCCCCCCCCCCCACTCAGTAAGAGCATTGAAGATTGGTCATGGCTGGGTCTTCCAGCACGACCGTGACCCCAAACACACAGCCAGGGCCACTAAGGAGTGGCTCCGTAAGAAGCATTTCAAGGTCCTGGAGTGGCCTAGCTGGTCTTCAGATCTGAACCCAATAGAAAATCTATGGAGGGAGCTGAAACTCCATGTTGCCCAGTGACAACCCCAAAACCTGAAAGATCTGGAGAAGACCTGAATGGAGAAGTGGGCCAAAATCCCTGCTGCAGTGTGTGCAAACCTGGACTACAGGAAACATCTGATCTCTGTAATTGTAAACAAAGGTTTCTGTACCAAATATGAAGTTCTATTTTTCTATTGTATCAGATTCTGTCTCTCACAGTTGAGGTGAACCGTCTCACGCACGCAGTCTGCAAGCTCTAACCTGTTAACATGGGAGCCGAATTAAAAACGGACACGCCACACGGCTGAGACACTTGCGCAACGCATCCAGTGTGTCGCCGGCCTGTGGAATTATATACATAACAAAAAAGTGTGAAACAACTGAAAATATGTCATATTCAAGGTTCTTCAAAGTAGCCACCTTTTGCTTTGATTACTGCTTTGCACACTCTTGGCATTCTCTTGATGCGCTTCAAGAGGTAGTCACCTGAAATGGTCTTCCAACAGTCTTGAAGAAGTTCCCCGAGAGATGCTTAGCACTTGTTGGCCCTTTTGCCTTCTGTCTGCGGTCCAGCTCACCCCTAAACCATCTCGATTGGGTTCAGGTCCGGTGACTGTGGAGGCCAGGTCATCTGGCGCAGCACCCCATCTCTCTCCTTCTTGCTCAAATAGCCCTTGATGCCTTCAGTGTGACTCTACAATTTTCATAGTCATGAAAATAAAGAAAACTCTTTGAATGAGAAGGTGTGGCCAAACTTTTGGTCTGTACTGTGTGTGTGTGTGTGTGTGTGTGTGTGTTTATATGACTCTGTGTGCAATGACCTTTTAATTGACTTGACAATGGGACAGTTCAAAAGTCTAACTATTTTGGTGCAGCATCTAATAGTAGGGACTCTTACTTGATCATGATAATCATTGCAATAAGTGAGTTTTATCTGACCGATGCATGGCAGGTTGTGGAGGAGTGTTCTGGAAAGTGGTTCAGGAACAGCAACGGTTAAGATTTGCTCAAATTCAATTCAAGTTTTTGTATAGTGCTTTTTATGATACAAATCATTGCAAAGCAACTTTACAGAAAATTAAGTTTCTACAATATTTATTAGTAGGTTATAAGTGGTGACTGTCAGTTTATGGCAGAAGTGTACGAAAAAAAGACAATCAAACAGACGATTAACACTATTAACAGCAATTATTATATGATGCAATCACTCTTATAGCAAAACTTGTTAGTTCTGTATGTTGTTTCATCATCTGAGGTCCTCTGAGGGGGTGACATCATCTCTTCTCAGGTGTTCTGGATCCAGGTGTAAATGCTGTGGCAAAACAGAGAAACAAATAGACATAATTAGCGTAGCTGTTCTTACCAAGTAAAATGAATTAGTTTAACCCAAGCTAAAGAATAATAATGCGCTTTTGATCAAATACAACTGCAGTCCAATTATGAGATGCATTATTTGAATGCTTGGCAAAATAGATTTTTTGAACTCTGAACATTATCAGGAAGGCTATTCCAGAGTTTGGGAGCCAAATGCGAAAAAGCTCTCCCTCTTTTAGTGGACTTTGCTATACTAGGTCCACCGTTTTGTGACCTTAGGGAGTGTGATGGATTGTAGCATGGTAGAAGTTAGGTATACAGGAGCTAAACCATTAAGGGCCTTATAGGCAAGTAGAAATATTTTGTAACTGATACGGAATTTAATAGGTAGCCAGTATAGAGACTGTAAAACTGGGGTAATATGATCATATTTTCTTGACCTGGTAAGGACTCTTGACCTGGTAAGGAGCCGCTACATTTTGGACTACCTGTAGCTTGTTTACTGAAGATGCAGGACAACCACCAAGAAGTGCATTACAATAGTCCAGTCTAGAGGTCATGAATGCATGAACTAGCTTTTCTGCATCAGAAATGGGTAACATGTTTCTTGATCTGATGCAAGAAGCAAGACATTTGTAATTTTATCAAATGCAGTTTCTGTGCTATGGTGGGGCCTGAAACCTGACAGAAATTCTTCATACAGATCTTTTTTTTTGCAGGAAGGAGCACAATTGACCAGACACCACTTTAAAAACTCTATTTAAACACTCCACTATTATCATACAGACATGATGACCATTAAAGTTTGATTAATTGTGTTTTTGAGTACTGTATCTAGGGAGCTTTTATGCAAGAGGTGTTTCCTAGAGAGCCTGGTGAAGAAAAGAGGCAGGGTGAACTTTCGTCTCCGTTTCATAATGCATAGAAAAACCCAGAGAGATCAGCCCTACAGCTGGCTCTAATTACTGTAGGCATTCAGACCCAGCAGTGTAGCAGGGAAAATAACGTCTCTCTCTTTCTGTCTCCTCAGCTGAGAGGGAGCAAGGTGATGTGGTCTCTACCTCTCTGATGCCAGAATGAGAACTTACACCCGTGGTGCACCAACCGTGTTCTTTATAAGTGCACTGTGGATTCTAGTGTCCCCGGCTCTGGCTAAAGTGGACCCCAGCGGAGGCATTCCGTTCCTTGGAGGGAACTACGAGGGAACTCACCCCATGCTGTACTTTGGCCAGGCAGAAGTTGAGGAGCTGCAGCAGGCAGCGGTGGGGACACACAAGGCTTTGGCCCGACAGATCCGGGAGGCCGGGGAGGACATACTGGAGCGACCGGAGGAGTATCTGCCCCCTTGGAACCCTACTGAGTTTAGTGCTCGCTGGAATGAAGTCTATGGGAACAACTTGGGCCTGCTCTCTATGTTCTGCCTGCTGTACCCACACCGTGCAGGTGCACTGGACATAGCCAAGGAATACATGGAGCGCATGGCTGCGCAGCCAAACTGGTAAAGTGTGCCTGTGTAATGAGTAGAGCTGCGCTATATTATGGAAGGATTTTCTGGACTATTTTCAAATGGAATTGCATTTGCGTTTTCAAAATGTGGACGCATAAATTGACATAATCCAAATGCAATTGCAAATCTTGCATTACCGTTCAAAATCGTCTATTAATAATTGTTTATTACCATCAACCGTCAGTGACGTCACATCCCAATGCAAACACGCCCAATAAAATGGCCCCACCCCTGTCACTTGATTGACAGGTTTCAGTGTAGACGTCAGAAATTCAAATGCAAAAGGAAGAGAGAGTGAAAAAGCAAATGTGGTTATTAATATTGCTATTTAAATATGACAGGCTCATAGCTCGTAAGACATGAGACATGCATTTGAAAATGGCTTTTTCATTTGAAATAGGCTACTCACTGTGCATTCGCGAAAGCAATTGCATTTGGATTATTTGACAATTTATACATCCACATTTTGAAAACGCAAATGAAAATACAATTTGCAATTCCATTTGAAAAAAGTCCGGAAAATCCTTCCATACTATATATTGAAATATGCATATTGCTATAACAGCATGCAATATCAAGTCACCTTTTATTTATATATCGCTTTAAACAAAAAAAGATTGTCAAAGCTACTGAATAACATTAATTAGGAAACCAGTGTGTCAATAATCCAAAATGACAGTTAAAGGCAGTTTAAAATGTCTGAATCATTTTAAAAATAGGGTACTTCAAAATGTTTTAGGTCCATGCATATAGAAGACAATAGTTTGATGTTAAAAAGAGTTGAGTTTAAAAAGTTGCAGAAAACGGCTCCTTGCCATCTCTTCTTGCTGTCTGACACACACCTGAAGCATGAGCACAAACCACATCACAGTTGACAGTCAGACATTTTTCATGAATATCACACAGCCCTAGTAATGAGGATCATATTGTAAGAGCTGTGCATGTAAACGCAGTCATTGGCATTTCTCGTTAATGAGACTGTTTAAGCAGGTTGTAGCTATAGTTCAAATCCTGCTCTGGGATGCATTTCCTAAAAGCAGCTATGGTCACAAGTTACCAATAGTTTAATGGAACTTCTGACCGTAGTTAGCTATCAATGCTTTTGGGAAACGTGCCGTGACACAGTGTAGTTTATGTGGGTGAGTATTATGTAGGTCTGCTAGTAAGAGCTATGCAGGTAAACCTCCCTCACCTGAGCTCAAATGACAAACTATTAATTAACACTAATGGTCACCTGCTTAGCCTGCTTCAAACCTGAGTAGGACCAGTTACACCAGTTGATTTGATAGAAATGTGTCCTGTTTTTGAGCTAAAACACTTATTAAACCTTTGTAGTGAATGCTAAGTACTAAAATGATTATTTCTTCTTATTTCTTCTTATTTAATGATAATTTCTTGAGGTATTTATTTGCAATATTGTGATTTCAGAGTTTCTTAGTTCCTCGCACAAAATATTTGCCATATTTACAACAGGTGCATGTACACAAATTTGGTAATATCCTCTAAACTTAATTTCCATTTCCAGTCTGCAAAACCTCTTCTATACAGCCATTTGTTTTTTTTTGTTTTTTTTTTCCAAAGCGACTTGCATAGTATTCCAGGTACACATTTTCCCTTATGTTGTCTAAAGATGCACTCTGATATATAATATTGTATAATATCAATTACATAAAAGCATAATGCATTATTAGTTCTGTTATTAGTATTATGTCAATTTAAGTCAAGTCAAGTCATCTTTATTTATATAGCTCTTTAAACAAAATACATTGCGTCAAAGCAACTGAACAATGTTCATTAGGAAAACAGTGTGTCAATAATGCAAAATGATAGTTAAAGGCAGTTCATCATTGAATTCAGTGATGTCATCTCTGTTCGGTTAAATAGTGTCTGTGCATTTATTTGCAATCAAGTCAACGATATCGCTGTAGATGAAGTGACCCCAACTAAGCAAGTCAGAGGCAACAGCGGCAAGGAACCGAAACTCCATCGGTGACAGAATGGAGAAAAAAACCTTGGGAGAAACCAGGCTCAGTTGTGGGGCCAGTTCTCCTCTGACCAGACGAAACCAGTAGTTCAATTCCAGGCTGCAGCAAAGTCAGATTGTGCAGAAGAATCATCTGTTTCCCGTGGTCTTGTCCTGGTGGTCGTCTGAGACAAGGTCTTTACAGGGGATCTGTATCTGGGGCTCTAGTTGTCCTGGTCTCCACTGTCTTTCAGGGATGTAGAGGTCCTTTCTAGGTGCTGATCCACCATCTGGTCTGGATACGTACTGGATCCGGGTGACTGCAGTGACCCTCTGATCTGGACACAGACTGGATCTGGTGGCTACGGTGACCTCGGAATAAGAGAGAAACAGACAAATATTAGCGTAGATGCCATTCTTCTAACGATGTAGCAAGTACATAGGGTGTTATGGGAAGTGTTTCCGGTTCCGGTTTACCTAATTAATGCAGCCTAAAAATCCTTTAACAGATTTGGATATTAAAAGCATATTAGTATGTTATGTATAAGCCAGGTTAAAGAGATGGGTCTTTAATCTAGATTTAAACTGCAAGAGTGTGTCTGCCTCCCGAACAATGTTAGGTAGGTTATTCCAGAGTTCAGGCGCCAAATAGGAAAAGGATCTGCCGCCCGCAGTTGATTTTGATATTCTAGTTTTGAGTTTTGAGAACGTAGCGGTCGTAGAGGATTATAATGTAAAAGGAGCTCATTCAAATACTGAGGTGCTAAACCATTCAGGGCTTTATAAGTAATAAGCAATATTTTAAAATCTATACGATGTTTGATAGGGAGCCAGTGCAGTGTTGACAGGACCGGGCTAATATGGTCATACTTCCTGGTTCTAGTAAGAACTCTTGCTGCTGCATTTTGGACTAGCTGTAGTTTGTTTACTAAGCGTGCAGAACAACCACCCAATAAAGCATTACAATAATCTAACCTTGAGGTCATAAATGCATGGATTAACATTTCTGCATTTGACATTGAGAGCATAGGCCGTAATTTAGATATATTTTTGAGATGGAAAAATGCAGTTTTACAAATGCTAGAAACGTGGCTTTCTATGGAAAGATTGCGATCAAATAGCACACCTAGGTTCCTAACTGATGACGAAGAATTGACAGAGCAACCATCAAGTCTTAGACAGTGTTCTAGGTTATTACAAGCAGAGTTTTTAGGTCCTATAATTAACACCTCTGTTTTTTCAGAATTTAGCAATAAGATTTTACTCGTCATCCAGTTTTTTATATCGACTATGCATTCCATTCGTTTTTAGAAGGAATATAATTGTGAGGATTCCACCTTTTCTAGTATCTTGGACAGAAAAGGGAGATTTGAGATCGTTCTATAATTAACTAGTTCTTTGGGGTCACCTTCCATGTTTCTAATTCCGCAATGATTCTCTCTTTAGAAACGTGTTTTGAGTTTGCATGTAGAAAAAAAACAATTGAGGATGTCTTGATTTGCACACAAGTTTTGTGCCTAGCCTGTTTTGTGTTCACTGTCACTTTCCCTTTAACAGTCTAGAGCTTGATCGTTATAATACTTTCACAGAAACCTCCAAAGCCCTTTCAACCATATCGCTTCTTGTAACTTATCTCTAAAATGTTGACAGGCCAAACTTGCCTCTGACACTACAACCACAAAAGCCTTGAATGCAGTGATTGACAGTTAGACTCGCCTCTGATATGTCTGAACTTGTACCTGATGCGTCTTATGTGCTTGCCTTACCTCTGATATCACTGCTAAAGTTTATGAAGATCAATATGTGTTCATGTATGACTGGCACAAATTATCTGCAAATTTAGATCTGGACTAATATGAGTAAAAGTAAATTTTAAAAAAATGCTCTAAAAGGGATAGTTCACCCAAAAGAAGAACATTTCTGTCATGATTTGCTGACCCTTGCATTGTTCCACACCTGCATGGTGTTTTTTTTCTTTTTTTTTTTTTTATTCAACCAAAGACAACATTAAAAAAAAAAAAATGTGGGTAGTCAAAACCAGTTGCTGACTTCCTTCCTTGATTTTGTCCAAATTCTTTAAAAATGTTATTTTTTTGTTTTCAGCAGGAGAAATTCCTACAGCTTTGAAACAACCTGAGGTTGACTAAATGATGACAATAAAATCCTTCTTAAAGACAGTTCTAAATTTTAGAAGGCAGGGCCTTTTAGAAGATTTGCAGCCCTTGTGATAAACCTCTGATGAATGTTGCCCATCAAATTTATCGAAGGCTTAATTACTGTCCTCACAAAATCTGGTTTCCATGTATTCAATAACCAACACAAAAATTAGCCCATGGGTTTTCTTTGTTCACTGAACTGCGAATCACATTGACCCAGATTCCACTGTCATCATTTAATTCCGACACATTCGTTCTTATTTGGAAAGTTTGTGACCTCTAACTCTTGAATAACAGGAATTTACAAGATTGCTCCAACTACTTTGGGGTGCATCTTCAGTTGTCTTAAACACTTGTGAACAGTTATGGATGGCGTTTGTTTTTTTTTATAATTTTACAAGTTCGCCCCTGTCCTTGAATATGTGGGGGCAAGAGACTGTCTAGAGTCATGGCAATGAATCATCTATTCATCCGATTTATTCAGAAACCCAACGGTCTTTATGTCTCACAGTTGGGATGATGCTGTGGAATGATTCACTTTTAGGCAGAGCTCCCACACTGGCTACTGAAGCAGCACCACATTCCATCATTCGGGGAAGCGGAGTTATATGCATACGACAGGGTCTTTGTTGCTTGTATATTTGGAGTTATGTTAGAGAGGTTTTTAGTTCTCATGTGTGCACAGCTCTTAAACATATTTTCAAGTCGTAAACGTTCATAGTGCCAGTTTTTCCTTCTCTACTCCGGTGTTTTCAGATGTTGATGGTTGGGTTAACTGCTGCGGTTCTGCACTCTCATTTACACTGCCGCCAGCATGTAGTGGCCAACCAGGACCAGCCTAACACAAACCTCCAACTTCTGGTACTCATAACATTGTTGTCATTATTGCTCACACTCCAGAGTGTAGGTATAGATTCAGATCTACAGCATCCACTGTTCTTTAGAAGCTTAAATATCAACATTTAGCTGACACTTCTTTTCTTACCAAAAAAAACAGCCCATGCAGGTTTGTAAGAAATTTCACTTCTAGATCTTAATACTGTCCTGTGAATTGCAATTGAAACCCACTTCACTAGTCTCTTAAATGCTCAAATATACCACATTAATCTATATGGACATTGTTTATCTATTTATTAATATGAATCAGCTCTTATTAAAAGCAATTGCAAGGTTGACAATTCCAATTCCAGATTGTCAAATAGTTGTATCTCGTTCAAATATTGTCCGATCCTAATAAACCATACATCAATGGAAAGCTTATTTATTTTGCTTTCAGATGTATAAATCCCAATTTTGAAAAATCAACACTTAAGACTGGTTTTGTGGTCCAGGGTCACATTTAAATATTCTGACCTTATGCTTTATTAGGTTAGTGTTTCTTTTTTTTCATGTTGTACACCTATCATTCAATCAACAAATTTTAGTAATTGATATTTACTACTCTTCTTATTCTTTGAGTTATTGAATTATTTTGAATTACTACCACTAACACCATTGTAGTAAATTTTTTTTGATTGTCATTTTTCTCAACAAAAGCTTAAATTCAGTTACTAGTCAGCAGAGAGTTTCTATACATAGCTTCGGTAATTAATATCAGCAACTTTTTTTTTTTTTTTGGTCACTTCACATAACTGGAATTTTGTAACCTCTATGACTGCCAATACAAATATATGTTTAGTTAGCAGACTAGAGCAGCTTTCCTCCCAAAAGCCATCCAGAGGCTTACTTCTAGCTCTTTTATAGCTCTCTCTCTAAACAAAAAGGGCTGAAAAAATGTATTTGTCCGAGTAAGCAAACACTGTTTGCTTTGCTTGTGAGAGTAAGTGTTTCAGAGTTTTAAAGGCAGCTGTTTTGTTTCAGGATGGTGAAAGATGCTCCGTGGGATGAGGTTCCCATTGCTCATTCTCTGGTCGGCTTTGCTACAGCTTATGACTTCCTGCACGAGTACCTCAGTAAAGTTCAGCAGGAGCGCTTCCTGCAGGTGATTGGGAATGCTTCACGATACATGTATGAGAAATCTTACCACCGCGGCTGGGGATTCCAGTACCTCCACAACCATCAACCCACCAACTGTGTTGCTCTTCTGACCGGCAGCCTCGTGGTCATGAACCAGGGTAAGTCTTGCAATCCTTCAGAGTATTTTTGTCCAGGCAGTGTAAAAGCATCTGCATACCTGTATGTGTGAAGCTCCATCAAGGTGCCTTTCAAGGCAAGTGACATCATGGTGACACCCCAGACACACTTTTTTGTGTTTAGGTAGGGCAGAAAGGGGTAAGATGAGCCAGTGGATAAAATGAACCACCCTATGTTTCTACAGGTGCATCTAAAAAAAAAAAATAGAATATCATAGAAAATTTCTTTTATTTCTGTAATTTTATTCAAAAAGGCAAATTTTCTTATTCTAGTTAGGGCTGGGTATCGAATTCTGATGGTTATGACTTACAGCTAAGGAAAATTGTAAAAACTCGGTATCAAAGATATTTGAATATCTTCCCAAAAAGATTTTTTTTTCACAAAAACAGAAATGTTCAAGATCTCCAAAGCAGGTTCAACTATGCACTCAATACTTGGTTGGGGCTCCTTTTTGCACAAATTACTGCTTCAATGCGGTGTGACATGGAGGCGTTCAGCCTGTGGCACTGCTGAGGCATTGAATCTTCCCATGGCTGTGGTCATCCCTGTTGCTTGTGCACCTTTTCCTACCACACTTTTTCCTTCCAGTCAACTTTCTATGAATATATTTTGATACAGCACTCTGTGAACAGCCAGCCCTTTCATCAAAGCCTTCTTTGGCTTACCCTCCTTGTGGAGGATGTTAATGATTGTCTTCTGGACAACTGTCAAGTCAGCAGTCTTTCCCATAATTGTGGTTGAATGTTCTAAACTAGCCCAAGAGGTACCCAGTATTTATACTCAAAATTAATCAAACTAATCAAGCTCAAAATGGAATATTCAAATTTTTGAGATACTGACATTTTAATTTTCATAAGCTATAAATTGAAACCATCAGAATTAAATAAAATAAAAAACCTTGAAATATTTCAGTTTGTTTGCAATGACTCTAGAATATAAGAAAGTTTGCTTTTTTAATTAATTGATATTATGATATGTAAATTTTTTCAGATGCACCTGTAGATAACAAGTATTCAAGTGACCATAAATTGAAGGAAAGTAGTTCTTCCTAAACTCTCAAATCTCAACTCAAGCACAATACGTTTTTATCTTCCTAAATCCTTTTTTTTTTTAGGTTTTTTTAGGTTAGGTTTTTATTGCATTTCATTGTCAGCTTTTTTTTTTTTTTTTTTTTTTGTAATTAAAACAACCAAATTGCAGTTTGATTTGATACTAATTTGAATGCAGGATAATAATAAAAAAGATTTTTTAACCTTTTTAAAAACGGAGTTATCCTTATTTTTTGCAAATGAACTCTTTATCGATATATATCTATATAGATAGCTGTTCAATGTTATAATATAAAAAACACACAAAATAATTTATTCATAGATTCCTTGTTGTTGACCCACAAAGATCACAGTAGTCTTTACTGGACCCATTTAGGTGACAAATTGAACAACAGGACATAATTTTGACCTAAATCAATGGGATTATTACATTCAAAATTCTCTTGAATTTGTCTGATTTAGTGTTATATTTTTCCGCATTTAACCCTGACTTAGGAAAATATGTATTATACAACTAACTTTCTTTTAGAAAGACATTGTTCTAAAACCATATTAATTGACTAACTTGTTTTAATTTTCATGGATACAACACCCTGAAATATATAGTAACTATTATTTGAAACAAATACATTATTTTATTTTTATTATTAACTTATTTTGCAGTAAAATCATTAATTCCTTTATAATTCCTTAATAAATATTGGACTTGAACTCTATTTGGAAAGATAAGCTTAGGGTGATGCCGTTGTCACAGAAGAAAGTCGGTCAGGGGCGAAATAAAACTCTTCAAGCTAAATTGTCGGAGTTTACGACGACTAACTCTAGTAAGAAAGCCTCGGCTAACTTCGAAGCCATGGATTCCGACGAGGCTAATGCTAGCTCGACCCCTGAGGATAAATCGTCGGACAGGAGCAATGATACAGCGGAGGGAGAGTCCGGTCATATGGCAGATACCATTCTGACTGCTATTAACGACATGAAAGCGGAGTTTTCCACCAAGTTTGATGGCATATTGTCTGCTATTGAAAGTGTCAGGAAAGACATCACAGACTGTGCAGAACGAGTCACGGAGGCAGAAACAAGGATTTCGACAACTGAAGATAATGTAGCCACGCACCAAACAAAAATACGAGTCCTAGAAAACAAAAACAAGGACATGGAGGAAAAACTACTGGACCTGGAGACGAGATCAAGGTGCTCCAATTTGAGGCTGGTCAATTTTCCTGAGGGAGCAGAGGGTAATGATGCGTATGCCTTTTTGGAGAACTGGCTACCGGAAGCGCTGGAACTGGGACGTACAAAACTAACGGTGGAGAGGGCTCAGAGAATCAGGCCAGTAGCACCCCGAACGCTGATAATGAAGTTTCTGAACTTCAGGGATAAAGAACTGGTGACGAGAGCAGCCAAGACAAAAAAGAGAAGTACGTTACAAGAACCATACAGTGAGATTTAATGAAGATGTGGCGGCATCATCCCTCCTGCCCGACTACTAGTGACTTATAAAGAACAGCCGCACATCTTTAACAACTGTGTTGAGGCAGAGGACTTCATCAAACGGATCAGGTCAGAAGAGGGACCGGACTGAATTATTAGAAAATGACTTGGAGCATCGCGGTTTACAAAGTGGTTTACAAACAGTTTACAAGATTGAGCCGATTATAGTACGTTCAAGAGTCTAAGCTCTTTAGGTTTGTCCCCTTTTTTTATATTTTTTTTATATACTTTAAAACTAATACTTTTATACTTTTTATTTTTTATTTTACTCTTTATAAACAATAGTTAAGAGGCAAAATGTATCTTTGGAAATTGCCACTGCGTTAACTTTAAAGTAATTGGGATTGGGATACTACTGTACTTCATTTGTGTTCGGATTCTCTTAGAATAATATAGCATCTTCAGAGAGTGAAAGTTGATTTAGTTTATGGTAAAATGAGGTTTATGAAAGAAAATTTATAATGTTAAATTATGGTAGCATGGGAGGGTAAGGTTAGTGTTATTAGATGTTTTGTAATTGTATAAGATTGGATAAGAATTGGATAAGGAGCCATATGCACAAATTTTGACTAACAGTAATACCTCAAAAAGTATAAAAATAAAGCAAGGGTGTAGACAAGGGGACCCTTTGTCTCCATTGTTGTTCATTATGGCAATTGAACCTTTGGCAATTGCAGTAAGGTCACATGATAGCATTTCTGGAATATCCATAGGACAGATGGAGCATCGTTTAGCTTTATATGCAGATGACATAATTGTTTTTCTCAAAAATACCAACAAATCCATCCCGGCTAGACTTGATTAGGGAGTTTGGCGAGATCTCAGGATATAAGATTAATACAGTAAGTCTAAAACATCCATTATGTTACTAAACCAAGTAGACAGGGAAAATCCAACTAATGTAGTTGCACAATTTAAAGTTGTCAATCGATTCTCTTATCTAGGCATTCAAATTGTTCCACTTCTTAACAATATCATATAAATTAACTATAGACCAGTTATGCAAGGGATCTCAATTTCTTTAGATAGATGGGCCGCTCAAACCCACTTTGGTACTACTGGGCGGCACAACTGAGAACAACGATGTTCTACTTCTCTGAGGAGAATGTGCCACTGTGGAGAGAAATGGAAGGTGAAGCTGCCTTTGCCCATTTCCCCTTTACTCAGCTTAGTCTAAGAAACTCAAAAATAACACAAAGTATCCTATGGGTAAAAATATGATTAGTGTGTTAGAGTCAAGTATCTGACTCGCTCTCAGTATTCAGTCTGATATGGGGAAATGATCACTTCCCCCCAGGAAGAGTTGAGGGGGGTGTTAAAATTTGGGCGAAACAGGGGTTTCAAAAAATAGGAGATCTTTATAGTCCTGATGATACACACCATGTCTTTTGATGAAATTGTTGTCAAGCACGACATAGTTCGCAGTCAGTTCTTTCGATATTTGCAACTGAGAGATTTTATTAGAACTCGACAAAATCAGTCCCTGTCCATTCCTAGTCTATCAAAGCTCGAAGAAATGATGGTGAGAGATTGCCAGAGAAGGGGTTTAATTTTCAAAATACATAATGAAGTGGTTGGTGAATCTTCAGAAATGTCAGTACGTAAACTTGAGTCCTGGAGAGAGGACCTACAGGAGAATATCTCCATTGAGGAGTGGGAGAGGGCGTGTACCAAGGCACAAATACAAACAGTGAACTCACGTTTGAAACTTCTGCAGTACAACTGGTTAATGCGTTCGTATATGACCCCAGTTAAACTTATCAAATTCAATAATGACATACACAATCTTCCATTGTTTGTGGCAGTGTTCTCAAATAAAGGATTTCTGGGGAGAAGTGAAACAGTGTATTGAGGAAATATTAGAGATAAAATTACATTTAGAACCAACAATGTTTCTATTGGGTATCTACCCAGCTAACTAACATAAGAAAGAAGCATAGATTATTTTTAGATATACGTAGGTCTGTTGTTGGCCAAAAGAGTCATTGCAATTGCTTGGAAAGAGGTGGACACACCAAGGATAGGTAGATGGCTTTCAGAATTAACAGCAACTCTGCCCTTAGAAAAGATCACGTATGCAATCAGGGGAAAGCAAGCAATTTTTGATAATATCTGGGGCCCCTTTAATAATTTCCTTGCTATTAAAGACTTGTCTTGTTTGGTGGAGATATATGGGGACGACCTATAAGTAGCCTCCTGCAGTTCACTTGGGGAATCATTCTGATTCATGTGTAGTGCACAATGGTTAGAGCGGTTGTGCACGGTAGGTTTTGTAATTTCTCAATTTTTATTTACTTATGTAGCGTTTGTTTATTACTTTATTGTGTATTTCAATTCCCTTTTGCCTTTAGTTATTTGATTATTTGTGTTGTGATGTTATGTCTTGGTCCGTTTGATGGACAGGGTTCTGCGTGGTTTGGGGCAAATAATTGACAATATTCCACAATATCTTTTATTAAACCCAGAAAACTCCTTTAACAGCACGTAACAAACCTTTCTTTTAATACCAATCGAAACAGTAATTCTCAGTTTCAGAACTGAATCTGTGCACAATCTGTTACTCCCACTTGAACTGACACATGGTTTTTGGAGAGAGTTCAGTGCCCCCCCCCAAACACACACATTATGAAGATGAAGGTCTGCCCCCTCGCTCAGAATTCCTGCCTGGAATTTAAGGCTGCTCAGGGTCATTCTGCAGAGCTGAACTTAAGCCTCTGTAATTATTTCTCCAGTGAAGCAGTTCTCCACATGACTCCAGTATTTCAGAACAGATATTTTCCCCTCTCTCTCTCTTGCTCTTTTGTGTTTCTCTCTCTGTCTATATTCCTCCCCTGCAGCTATTCATAACATAATCTGTAGTTTTTGGCCCTGAAAGTATGTCCTGCCGTTCTTTTTCCTTTTGAATCCGCTTCTCTCATATCTGTCCAAATATCTGGAGCTCCTTTTTACCCCACTCTTCCCACTTTTCCCAGCTCCATTTCAAAGCAGAAGATTCTATATAAAATAACAGCATTGATATGCAGTAAATGATGTGGGTTTGTGGAGAGCAGCCTTGGTTAAGGAACACCCACTAAAAGTTTTATTCACCCAAAAATGAGCAGTTCTAACTCGCCCTCATGTCGTTTCAAACCCATAAGACTTCCTTTCATTTATAAAAAATTCCATCCAAACAAAACTTTGATTCAGCAAAAAGTATAAATCGACAAAGTATGAATTACTTATTTGACTTTTTGATGCATCAGTTTTGGTTGCATGGATTCTCAATGGATGAACAAAAGTGATGAGAGTATTTCAAATTTCTTAATTTGTGTTCTGAAGTTAAAGGGAAGTCTTATGGTTGTGGATCGAAAGAGGTTGAGAATGTAATTTTTTTGGGTGAACTAACCCTTTAAGCTCAACCTTGTGGCTTGTGTATGCACAACGAGGCTCTAATTTTGGCCATGAGAACTACCACTAGAACAGCACTCTCCTACCTCAGCACTGTCCCATGCGTCTATATTCCACCACCGCCTGAAGGCTTCATCACAATAAGGTACAAAGTGACTTCCCAGTATGCGCTCATGGTGGGATGAGCTTCCAACCTTCACCTGATCTACTGAGACCTTTACATCTCTTAAGAAGACACTCCTTTGAAATTACTGTGGACTTTTGAGTATGTGATTACTTAGTATTTTATTGAATTTTAACTGTACTGTGTTATATTACATTTAATATTTAAATTTCAATAGAAGTGACATTTTCAGTAATGATGTATTCCAAAGACAGTAGCAATAAATATGGAAGCACTTTAGTTTATGGACCAATTCTAATTATTAACTAGTTGCTTGTTAGCGTGCATAGTACTAACTTATTGTTTGTTTATTAGTACTTAAAGCACAGATTATTGCCTTACACTGCAGGACCATATTTTATATCTCTTCATTTGACCTCATGCCTAAACTCAACAACTGTTTTACTAACTATTAATAAACAGCAAATTAGGAGTTTACTGAGGTAAAAGTGATCGCTGTTAGTTAGTTAATGGTGAGAATTGTTCCCCAAACTAAAGTGTGACCGAAATTACATCCAAAAAGTCCTACTTAAAAGTCAAAGTCAAAGTCAAAGTCACCTTTATTTATATAGCGCTTTAAACAAAATACATTGCGTCAAAGCAACTGAACAACATTCATTAGGAAAACAGTGTCAATAATGAAAAAATGATAGTTAAAGGCAGTTCATTATTGAATTCAGTTATGTCATCTCTGTTCAATTAAATAGTGTCTGTGCATTTATTTGCAATCAAGTCAACGATATCGCTGTAGATGAAGTGTCCCCAACTAAGCAAGCCAGAGGCGACAGCGGCAAGGAACCGAAACTCCATCGGTGACAGAATGGAGAAAAAAACCTTGGGAGAAACCAGGCTCAGTTGGGGGGCCAGTTCTCCTCTGACCAGACGAAACCAGTAGTTCAATTCCAGGCTGCAGCAAAGTCAGATTGTGCAGAAGAATCATCTGTTTCCTGTGGTCTTGTCCTGGTGGTCCTCTGAGACAAGGTCTTTACAGGGGATCTGTATCTGGGGCTCTAGTTGTCCTGGTCTCCGCTGTCTTTCAGGGATGTAGAGGTCCTTTCTAGGTGCTGATCCAGCATCTGGTCTGGATACATACTGGATCCGGGTGACTGCAGTGACCCTCTGATCTGGACACAGACTGGATCTGGTGGCCACGGTGACCTCGGAACAAAAGAGAAACAGACAAATATTAGCATAGATGCCATTCTTCTAATGATGTAGCAAGTACATAGGGTGTTATGGGAAGTGTTTCCGGTTCCGGTTTACCTAATTAATGCAGCCTAAAAATCCTTTAACGGATTTGGATAATAAAAGCATATTAGTATGTGTATGCCAGGTTAAAGAGATGGGTCTTTAATCTAGATTTAAACTGCAAGAGTGTGTCTGCCTCCCGAACAATGTTAGGTAGGTTATTCCAGAGTTTAGGCGCCAAATAGGAAAAGGATCTGCCGCCCGCAGTTGATTTTGATATTCTAGGTATTATCAAATTGCCTGAGTTTTGAGAACGTAGCGGACGTAGAGGATTATAATGTAAAAGGAGCTCATTCAAATACTGAGGTGCTAAACCATTCAGGGCTTTATAGGTAATAAGCAATATTTTAAAATCTATACGATGCTTGATAGGGAGCCAGTGCAGTGTTGACAGGACCGGGCTAATATGGTCATACTTCCTGGTTCTAGTAAGAACTCTTGCTGCTGCATTTTGGACTAGCTGTAGTTTGTTTACTAAGCGTGCAGAACAACCACCCAATAAAGCATTACAATAATCTAACCTTGAGGTCATAAAAGCATGGATTAACATTTCTGCATTTGACATTGAGAGCATAGGCCGTAATTTAGATATATTTTTGAGATGGAAAAATGCAGTTTTACAAATGCTAGAAACGTGGCTTTCTAAGGAAAGATTGCGATCAAATAGCACACCTAGGTTCCTAACTGATGACGAAGAATTGACAGAGCAACCATCAAGTCTTAGACAGTGTTCTAGGTTATTACAAGCGGAGTTTTTAGGTCCTATAATTAACACCTCTGTTTTTTCAGAATTTAGCAGTAAGAAATTACTTGTCATCCAGTTTTTTATATCGACTAAGCAATCCATTAGTTTTGCAAATTGGTGTGTTTCACCGGGCTGCGAAGAAATATAGAGTTGAGTATCATCAGCATAACAGTGAAAGCTAACACCATGTTTCCTGATGATATCTCCCAAGGGTAACATATAGAGCGTGAAGAGTAGCAGCCCTAGTACTGAGCCTTGAGGTACTCCATACTGCACTTGTGATCGATAGGATACATCTTCATTCACTGCTACAAACTGATGGCGGTCATATAAGTACGATTTAAACCATGCTAATGCACTTCCACTGATGCCAACAAAGTGTTCAAGTCTATGCAAAAGAATTTTGTGGTCAATTGTGTCAATTGCAGCACTAAGATCCAATAAAACTAATAGAGAGATACACCCACGATCAGATGATAAGAGCAGATCATTTGTAACTCTAAGGAGAGCAGTCTCAGTACTATGATACGGTCTAAATCCTGACTGGAAATCCTCACATATACCATTTTTCTCTAAGAAGGAATATAATTGTGAGGATACCACCTTTTCTAGTATCTTGGACAGAAAAGGGAGATTCGAGATTGGTCTATAATTAACTAGTTCTTTGGGGTCAAGCTGTGGTTTTTTGATGAGAGGCTTAATAACAGCCAGTTTGAAGGTTTTGGGGACATATCCTAATGACAATGAGGAATTAATAATAGTCAGAAGAGGATCTATGACTTCTGGAAGCACCTCTATTAGGAGCTTAGATGGTATAGGGTCTAACATTCATGTTGTTGGTTTAGATGATTTAACAAGTTTATACAATTCTTCCTCTCCTATAGTAGAGAATGAGTGGAACTGTTCCTCAGGGGGTCTATAGTGCACTGTGTGATATGATACTGTATCTGACAGCTGAATGGTTGCAATTTTATCTCTAATAGTATCGATTTTAGAAGTAAAGTAGTTCATAAAGTCATTACTGCTGTGATGTTGGGAAATGTCAACACTTGTTGAGGCTTTATTTTTCGTTAATTTAGCCACTGTATTGAATAAATACCTGGGGTTATGTTTGTTTTCTTCTAAAAGAGAAGAAAAGTAATCGGATCTAGCAGTTTTTAATGCTTTTCTGTCAAACTGTTTTCCTTAACCTTCCTTAAGCGTAAAGGAGCAACTGTATTTAAAGTGCTAGAAAAGAGAGAGTCCATAGTTTCTGTTACATCATCAAGTTGTTCTGAGGTTTTGGATATGCTAAGGAATTTGGATACATCAGGAAGATAACTTAAAAAGCAGTCTTTTGTGTTAGAAGTGATGGTTCTTCCATACTTGTAACAAGAAGTAGGATTTACAATTTTGGCTATATGAAGTTTGCACAGAACTAAATAATGATCTGAGATATCATCACTTGGCTGAATAATTTCAACACCATCAACATCAATTCCATGTGACAGTATTAAATCTAGAGTATGATTTCGACAATGAGTAGGTCCTGAAACGTGTTGTCTATCCCCAATAGAGTTCAGAATGTCTATAAATGCTGATCCCAATGCATCGTTTTCATTATCAACATGGATATTAAAATCACCAACTATTAAGACTTTATCTGCAGCCAGAACTAACTCGGATGTAAAATCACCAAACTCTTTAATAAAGTCTGTATGGTGCCCTGGTGGCCTGTATACAGTAACCAGTACAAACATAACAGAGGATTTATCATTAACATTTGTTTCTCTGGATAATGTTATATGAAGCACCATTACTTCAAACGAGTTATACTTGAAGCCTGCTCTCTGCGAGATCCTGAAAACGTTGTTATAAATTGAAGCAACACCTCCACCTTTGCCTTTTAGACGCAGCTCATGTTTATAACAGTAATCTTGGGGGGTGGACTCATTTAAAATAATGTAATCATCAGGTTTTAGCCAGATTTCTGTCAAACAGAGTACATCTATATTATGATCAGTGATCATATTATTTACAAAAAGTGTTTTCGTAGAAAGGGATCTGATATTCAATAAGCCAAGCTTCATCATTTGTTTATCCATATTGCTTCTGTTTTTTATTTGTTGAACCTCAATTAAATTGTTAATCTTAACTTGGTTTGGACGTTTTTTGTTTTTTCTAGTTCGGGGAACAGACACAGTCTCTATAGTGTGATATCTAGGTGAAAAAGTCTCTATGTGCTGAGAATTAACTGACCTCTGTGACGTGAGGCGGCTAGCAGACGGTCGGTTTAGCCAGTCTGTCTGCTTCCTGACCTAGGCCCCAGTTAGTCAAGTATAAACACGAAGACTATTTGCCAAATTTCTAGAGAGAAGAGTGGCGCCACCCCAGGAGGGATGAAGACCATCTCTTTTCAACAGGTCAGGTCTGCCCCAAAAGCTCGTCCAATTGTCTATGAAACCTATGTTATTCTGTGGGCACCACTTAGACATCCAGCCATCGAGTGATGACAATCTGCTATGCATCTCGTCACCACGGTAAGCAGGGAGGGGACCAGAGCATATTACAGTGTCTGACATCGTGCTTGCAAGTTCACACACCTCTTTAATGTTATTTTTAGTGATCTCCGACTGGCGAAGTCGAACATCATTAGCGCCGGCATGAATAACAATCTTACTGTATTTACGTTTGGCATTAGCCAGCACTTTTAAATTTGCCAAGATGTCAGGCGCTCTGGCTCCCGGTAAACATTTGACTATGGTGGCTGGTGTCTCTATATTCACGTTCCGTACAATAGAATCACCAATAACTAGAGCACTTTCATCAGGTTTCTCAGTGGGTGCATCACTGAGTGGGGAGAACCTGTTTAATGTTTTGATCGGAATAGAAGAGCGGTGTTTTGACCCACGACTACGCTGCCTCACCGTCACCCAGTTGCCCTGCTGCAGGGGCTCTGTTTCCGGAACCGAACAATGTACAGGAATCCCTGAGCTAAATGCATCCAAAGCCATATCTAGAGCCCTAACATTCTTACTGTCCTCAATTAAAAAAGTCTGAAATTCAAGTAATTGTATTTAATATAAATGCAAAATGCAATACAATTTAATTTAATTTTGAATAACTTTGTTATTGTCTGAAACTATTTCATAATAAGTACTCGTGTAACATGTATGTTGGAAATTGTGATAACTTTGAAAATATGACTTTGTACTGTGTAGATTTGACTAAATGTGCATTATACAACCAGAGTACACTGCTGTACCATACAGCTCGTTTCTGTCCCAGACATCAAGTCCAGTGCACTGAGCTGTATGGTACAGCTGTGTACTCTGGTTGTACGATGCACATTTAGTCAAATGTACACAGTACACAAACAGCAAAAATAGCATAAGTGATGTGGTGGTACGACTCTCCAAACATAATGTACTCAACCAAGCCTTCATTGAGCTCAAAATGACATGACTAATATTGGAACATACTATGTACTCTTGTGAAATGTAACAGAAAAATACTGTAGTAGAAAAACAATAATAATAAAAAAAATAGAGCTTGTTAAAGGCAATGAAAATGAGGAAAATATTTAGATGGAAAAAAGGGCTTTGGTGTGTGTGTGTTTGTGTGTATGTGTGTGTGTGTGTGTGTGTGTGTGTGTGTGTGTGTGTGTGTGTGTGTGTGTGTGTGTGCTCTTGTTTTTGTGACATATCAGGACACAACTCTGTATAATGGCATAGGTATGACACAGGTATTACAAGGAGAGGGTGACTTATATGGACATAACCCATGTCCCCATTTTTCAAGACACTTATAAATCATACAGAATGTCCCCATTTCTTTGAGTTTTTTTTGAGAAAGTAAAAATGCACAAAGTTTCCTGTGAGGGTTAGGGTTGGTGTAGGAATATACAGTTTGTACAGAATAAAAATCATTACGCCTATGGGATGAACCCACTTTTCTCAAAAACAAACGTGTGTGTGTGTGTGTGTGTGTGTCTAAGGAATCACTTAGATAGCTGTTTGTGGGTGGACCTATAGTGTGTTCCAGGAAATTTGTGGTGTGACAGGATTACTCAATAAACTGATGAGCTGTGGTCTAAATATTTGTTCTTTTCATACTCACCCAAGCATGCAGGCAGAGGAGGTGGAAGTCCGTTTAGTCCAAATTAGTACAGGAATTCACAAAGGTTTACTGAGGTTTGCAACATGTTTTGGCGTCTGTGTCTTCTGATTCCCAGGGTCATAATTATAACTCGTACAATTCATAATTTATACCATCAAACGTAACTTGATGAGGTTAAAGGGATCTCTGGTTTCTGTATGATCTCTCTGATGAAATGAGCTATAATGGCTAAGAACAGCTTTTTGCTCACACAAGCCCATTTACAGTACATGCACATGAGAAAACTACTCATTCCAGGCTTATTGCAGAAAGCAGCACTTGTGTAAAAATTGAGTGCTATTTTCCTTTCACCATTTAAGAAATTAAATTTAGCTATGTTATATGGATAAACAAATATTATGGACATATCTGGATATTTTCATCTTAGGCAGGCCTGAGTCTCTGGCATTTTTGTTGAAAAATATGGATTTTATTACAACATTTGCTGTATACTCAACACTGTAAAAAAAAAAAAAAGTTGAGTAAACTTTTTTGAGTAAACTTAACAAACGGGACTAAAGTCCACCCAACTTAAAATAACAACTTAATATCACAAGTTGTCACAACATAAATAGTCATGTTAACCTAAAAAATATCAGAACAAAAAAAAATTGTTTACTGAACACAAGGCCTACTGGACCAAGATCCCAACTAAACCAAACACTGATCACCACAGCGGTGACTTCAAATAAATAAAGTATCAACATTTAAAGCTCTGTTAATTCTCAATCAGAGATTCTCTAGATGTCTGACAGAAATAAATTCACAAAACCTTGTAAGGAGGATCTGTGAACGTCTATATCGGACGTACAGAAGACATAAAAAACATTTAAAAAAAAGACGTCATAAAAACATTCTGTCTCCTCAGTGGACTTCTTTTCAACGTCTGCAAAGACATAAAAAGACGTCCACTGGATGTAACTTTGCCCAGTGGATTAGGTTGATGTTAAAATACGCAATATAGTAATTTTCACGTAATAGTTCCTTTAAAAACAAACAAAAATGTTAAATACATGTGACTTCATGCCACAAAACTGCTAACGTATGAAGGTATAATTAACACTTGATTTATTTAACACTCTTTATGTACCATGTGTTGAGTTCAGTGTAAAATGCATTGAGTAAAGAAGGTAATATACAAGACTCGGTATGTCCTTGTGCTTTGGACACAAACTTTCAATAATAAAAAAAGTTATTTGACCCGTGTTATGGTCATTTATTAAGACAATGTAAATAATATAAAGTCGTGGCCTAGCTGTTAGAGAGTTTGACTCCTAACCCTAGGGTTGTGGGTTCGAAACTTGGGCTGGCAATACCACGACTTAGGTGCCCTTGAGCAAGGCACTGAACCCCCAACTGCTCCCTGGGTGCCGCTGCATAAAAGATGAACACTGCTCCAGGTGTGTGTTCACGGTGTGTGTGTGTGTGTGTTTACTGCTCTGTGTGTGTGTTCACGGTGTGTGTGTGAGTGCACTTTGGATGGGTTAAATGTAGAGCATGAATTCTGAGTATAAGTCACCATACTTGGCTGAATCTCACGTCTCTTTTCACATTAAAATTGTGTATGCTTATAGATAATAGGCCTTGTGTTCAGTAAACAAAAAATATTTTGTTCTGATATTTTTGAGGTTAACATGACTATTTATGTTGTGACAACTTGTGATATTAAGTTATTTTAAGTTGGGTGGATTTTAGTCCCAGTTTAAGTTTACTCAAAAAAGCGCTTGCAATAAGTTGCCTTATTTTTTTAAGTTGACGCAACTTTTTTTTTTACAGTGAAAGTTGAAAAGAAAAGAAAATCTGGTTTAAAGAGAAGGTTGTTTTTTTCTGAAGATTTTTAAAAAATGCTGATTGTTAACTAGTATCACAACTTTCATGTGTTGAGTTGCTGTTTTGGTTTAACTAGTTCCTCAATTAGTTCATTTGTTTCCATGTAGCTATCTGTTAGTTCCTTGTCTGTTTCTTTGCTTCTGATTAGTTTCACCTGTGTCCTGTTTCTTTAAATAAACTACCTCTAGCAATTAGATGTTGTGGTTTCCACAAAAATATTAAGCAACACCACTCTTTTCATCCCAATAATGAGAAATGTTTCTTCAGCATGATTTCTGAAGATCATGTGACACTGAAGACTGGAGTAATGATGCTGAAAATTCAGCTGCACATCGCCAATGAATAATTTTTAAATGAATTATTATATCGTAATATTTCACTTTCACTAGGGCTGCGTCTAAAAAAAATAGTGTTCAATAAAGAATAAAATAGAGAATTTAATTTTAAAAAAAATTAATGGTAGTTTTTTGCTACATTGAACTGTTAAAAGATAATGCCCAAAGTTCACCATATTCATGAAATGTGCCTTCTGATCTCTGTGCTGCCGTTTTTACTACTTTGCTCTGTATTTCAGGATACCTCCAGGAAGCGTACCTCTGGACAAAACAGGCTCTGGCCATCATGGAAAAGTCCATGGTGCTTCTCCAGGATGTGACTGATGGGTCTCTGTACGAGGGCGTAGCGTATGGAACTTACACCACTCGTTCACTCTTTCAGTACATGTTTTTGGTACAGAGACACTTTGATATCGGCCACTTCAATCACCCCTGGCTGCACAAACACTTTGCATTTCTCTACAGGACCGTGTTGCCTGGTAAGACCTTGCTTTGCTTCATTCTGTGATTATTACAAGCACAGCATTTAGAGGTGTCATATTGCAAGTGTTTTAACATTTCATTTCTTTACCCGAGGTTAAATTTTGTTATATGCAACTTCGGTTTTCAAAAACCTACAGTATGTCTTGGTTGCTTAAATTGTTTGACCTTTTTTTAATTTCCCAGGATACTCCCCTTTTAAAAATGTAACTAGCAGAGAATTTTGGTAATAAAGTGCTTTGTACTCGCCAGGCATAGTGCAGTAATAAACTCCTTTTACAGATCAGTTGCCTGGTCTCACCTTAAAACGATAACCAGGTAACCTGGTCAGCACCAAACCAAAGTTCAGACCATGAATTGTACCCGCAACAATTGCTCTCTGTGCACATCAAAGAACTAAGAGCCGTCAAGCTGTTTGTGTGTGTACACAGACGAGTCAGGTTTGGACAGTTTGCAACCTCCTGCCAAAAGCCATTTTATTGTAGTGGAAACCAAAACCTTGAGCAAAAAATCTAGAGACTGAGAGGGTTCGCAGTCACAATAGACTCTGTGAGTCTATCCCCTCTGGGGAAGCACACAGATGCAGTACTGTTAGGACTATATGACATCTTCTTAGCCGTTTTTGTATTTTACTTTCAGTGTAGCTAGCAGTACAGCAAGTTCTTAGTGGAAACTAAAACAAACTGGTGAAAATACTAACATCAAACTCATTAGTTAAATGCACCCCTCTAAAGACAGCGCTTACTGCTGATGTTCTTTTACACAAGTGATTCATTCTGGCCAAATATTTTCTAGTGGTTGCTAGGTTTAATATCCCTTTTCACAGTAAACTGCTGTTCTTCCTTTAATCTTCGCTCGACATCCTTAATTAAAAAGTGTTTAGTTCTACAGCAGTCAAACAAGCTTCTACTCACTGACTGAAAAATAAACACTTGTTGTGCAGTTTGTGGGGAACAAAAAAAGAACAAATTCCTGTTGACCTGATCTTCACACTCGCATTAGGTTTTGAATGTTTCGCTGTGTTTTTTGCTCCTGCAGGTTTTCAGAGAACAGTTGCTATCGCAGATTCCAACTATAACTGGTTCTATGGGCCAGAGAGTCAGCTGGTGTTTTTGGATCGGTATGTGATGCGAAATGGCAGCGGGAACTGGCTGGCTGAGGTAATCAGACAGAATCGAGTTGTGGAGGGCCCAGGACATGCTGGCAGGGGTCAGCGCTGGTGCACGCTGCACACAGAGTTCCTCTGGTGAGATTTGTTGGCTTCCTGAGCATGGAACTTCTAACTTTTTTGCTAATTTTTTTTCCTGTATTTCCTGTTTTTTTTTCCAAAATTTTAATTTTGAATACTGTGTATTTAACCCTTAAAACATTTCCGTTGCAGTTTTGTTAATTCCTTTTTCGCATTGCCTGAAAAACCACCTCATACAATTGTAAACTTTTTTTTGCGATATTTGGGAGTTTTTGTGAAACTTTTTTTTTTCCTATTAAGCATTGATTTAAGAGTGATTTCTGTGTGAGCTGTGCTTCATAACTGCTGCATGATTCACAAAAGGGAATGAGGGAAATAGACCTTTTTATCCTGCAAGAAAAATTTGCTAATATAAACGCACTGTGCTTTTTTTTGTCATTAAAAAAAAACTATTTATTCTGATTACTTTTTATCTACCTTTTATGTTGTTGATATTGCTGAGAATGGTTCGCACGGGGTTTAAAAAAACTTGTATATTTATTAATTTAGCTGTCGCATTTGTCCCAAGCAACTTATAAATGAGGACAACAGAAGCAATCAAAACCAGTGAAGGAGCAATAATATGAGTGCTCAGTTTGTCTAATGTAATACGCATAGCAATGCTTTTTTTATTATTAAATTCAAAGAAAACGAGTCGATAGAATGGAAAAAGAATAGAGAGCAATAGTGTTAGAGGGTAATTTTTAATAAAAAGAAAACAAGTAGTTAGAACAGAAATAGAATAGATTTCGAATATAGCAAGAATAGAACAAATGTTAGAGGGTCAAACTGAAACCAAACCATTTTCTGATTATCCATTGTAGCTTAACTAACTTTTCTGTGTGCTTCTCTCTCTGTGTAGGTATGATGCCAGTCTGCAGCCCACCCCGCCTCCTGATTATGGTGTGTCGCACCTCCATTATTTCGAAGACTGGGGAGTGGTGACCTACGGAAGTGCCCTACCTGCTGGGAGAAACCACACATTTCTGTCCTTCAAGTCGGGCAAGCTCGGGGGACGTGCTATTTTCGACATGGTTCACCAAAACAAATACAAAGACTGGATCAAAGGGTGGAGGAACTTTAACGCGGGCCACGAGCATCCGGACCAGAACTCCTTTACCTTTGCTCCAAATGGAGTCCCGTTTATCACAGAGGCATTGTACGGTCCCAAATACACCTCTCTCAACAATGCCGTCATGTTCGGGCCCGCTGTGTCGGAGAGCTGCTTTGCACCATGGGAAGGCCAAGTTACAGAGGTTTGTAACTCTAAATGGCTTAAGTACAAGCACGGTCAAGCAGCAGACTGCCAGGGGCAGGTGGAGGCGGCTCTGGAGCGGCAGGGCATGGTGTTTATACGTGGGGAGGGTCAAGGAGCTTACAACCCTGAGCTGAAGATCAAGAGTTTTCAAAGGAACTTACTGCTGCTTCATCCTCAGCTGCTGCTGATGGTCGACCACATTCAGCTGCATTTAGGCAGCGTGACACGCAGCATGAGCGCCTTCTTCCACAACACAGACTTTCCCTTTAAGGAAACCCAAGTCGATGGAGTTCACGGGGCTCTGATCAGACATGGAAACGAAACATCCAAGATGTTCTGGTTGGACGATACGGGCAGCAGTGAAAAGGCAATAGTGGGATACAGGAGCTACCCCCGTGGATACCCCTATAATGGTTCGAATTATGTAAATGTGACTCTGCCACTGAGGCACCCTTCCAGCAGAGTGGCCTACATCTTCTTCGGATCCGGAGTGGATGTTCAGAGTTTCAGCGTGCATGGAGACTCGGAAACACTGGACATCTATCTGGTCACCGGGGATCACACCTACACCGTCTATCTGTACACAGATGTGGTTTCAACCAAGCCTATGGCCATGGTGTTGATGGACCAAAAGAAAGTAGTGTTTGAAAGGACAGCAGGGACAAATGAGCAGCCCTTGGAGGAGGTAGAGGAATACGTTAATGTCGTGGAGGACAATCTGCAGCATGTCAAACCAGTCTTCCAGCAGCTGGAGAGGCACGTCCTTTCACGGGTTCTCAACACGGACAGTTTCCACAAAACTGCAGAGCGCCTCCTGAAGTCCTCGGACAAGAGGAAGACTCCAGGGACTGTGGAGAAGATGTTTTCCCTTTCTAAGAAGCAAGGGAAGGGAGGCAAGAAGCCAAGCTCTTCCAACAGCCTCCCAGACATCTTTGCTCAGATCGAGGCGAGGGAGAAGAAGGAGAGGCAGAGGACGATGAAGCGCGTCTACGAGGAGGCTCCGGAGGAGGCCGACGGCGACTCCAGGGCATTCATCGATTACACTGATTTCAGAAAGGGCAGAAAAGTGGGATTTGTCAAGGGGCGGAAATTCAAAGAGGTACGCGTGGGGGCTACGGCAGAGAGCGACGATCTGTTTAACGCCACCTCGTACATTCGCCTTTTCCTGATTTTAAATATAGCCACTTTTTTCGTCCTGCTGGCGGTGCTGTTGACGCGCTTCCAGAGGGCGCAGAGTTTGCATACGCAGCGTTGTCTGTACTGCGTCCTCCTCATAGACAGCTTCATCCTGCTCTGTCTGTACTCCTCCTGCTCTCAGGCGCAGTGCTGACTAACATCACTGTGTGACGTTCAGAATGACTCATTCGATCAAGTTTTGACACCAATTCTATGGCAAAATATCCCTGTTTGCAGCAGCAGTGCATACAAGTGCTGGCTTGCTTGAGTCAGTGCTACCTAGGTGTCTGGGAAAAGTTGATTCTGTACAGGAATTAATAGATGTTGCGAAGATAGCCAGCCCACCTCAGATCAAAAGCTTTTGTGGAGCTTTGAAATAGTTTACATGAACTTCGTCTTGAAGTACACTCTTAAAAATAAAATCTTAAAAGGTTCTTAACAGTGATGCCATCGAAGAACCATTTTTAGTTCCACAAAGAACCATTCAGTCAAAGGTTCTTTAAAAAAGAATCTCTTTCTTACCGTTTTATAATCTGAAGAACTTTCTTCTGCCATGAACCTTTTGTGGTTCTCCAGATGTTAAAGGTTCTTTATGGAACCATTTAGATAAAATGGTGGTTCTATGGCATCGTGAAGAAACTTTATTTTTAAAAGTGTATAGAGCCCTGCATGTGACATAAGAGAGGGGGAAAAAAATAAGAATTCACTTCCACAACATTACTAATTTTGTGGAGAGAAAATATTTTTAAAGCTTTGGCATGTTAGAAGTAATATATTCCGTCGTTTTAGTTCAATTATGGCCACGGTTTAACTGACAGTAGGTAACAAATTAACCAAACATGGCAACAAAAGTTGTGAGAACAAATGTCTAAGTCCTGATTAAAGTATCTTTTTTTTTTACTCCCTTGCAAATGTCATGTTTGGGGCTCCGTATTTAAAGTGGGACTCTCTACGCTATTACCCAGACCTACTGCAAGCTATACACACTTGATAACAACGTGGACTATCTTTCATCATAAAATGTGTAAAATGTATATATGTTGAAGCAAAGTATATATATATTTTTTGGATGTTGTTTTGTACTCTTCTATTAAAAGGCAACTACAGAAAAGTTATTTTGGTGATTTCTTTACATTTCCACTTGGAAAATATACATTCAAGCAATCCTTTTATTAGGGAATATTGAAAAACGTGATTTCCATATCCATACTATTCTGTATATACACATATGTTCAGCTTTAAAATATATTTTGATAGCCTTTGTGTTTGTTTGAGTCTCAATATTTTGCCTCAAGAAAATTAATTAGAGAGAGGAAAAAAGGCAAATTAAGGACACTATTTAGAAAGTTTTGTCTTCTAGAAAAAAATAAAGTAAATAATTTTTTGAAGGAATTTGGATGGTGTTTTTGTTTCTCAGCTGTTTTGGATCTCGTATATCTGTCAGTACATTTGTTTGATGGAAATCATTTCATCTCATAAATAATGTGAAGAATTTTGCAACACAATACTGTTCTTCATTGCTCTTTGTACATTACTCTCTCCACTTTGCACTAATATTCACATTAATGTGTTTTAATTGTGCAACACAGATATATATCCGTTAACATATGAAAAAAAAAATTCACAATACCACAAGACTCTATAAGAACTTTCATAAAGTGATTTAAATTGTTTTGTATTTTACTAAGCTTAAAAAAATAATAAAATAAATAAATTACAACTTTATTTTGTCGTCATTATGCTTCGATAAGAACACGTTTAAAAACATCACAGTCTTATTCCACAGGCACCCTTTCTTTCTTTCGAAGCAGGAACACTGATGACATTTGTTTTAGTTATGATCATAAATACAAAGCTGTGTCTGTGTACACACTTAAGAACAGATAAAAGCACACATTTTCACAGTCCTTTATGTTTGATTACATTCATTGTCATTATATCATATCGATATAGCTATTATGTATTCTGAAGCAATTCTTTCAAAAATGTTGAAAACAATTGTTATGCAATGCAAAGTAAAAGGAGATTATCATTTTACATTATCGAGTAAAAACCACATTGTTTCCCTTTTGGTATCATTTGTGTCACTAGATAGGTTTTTGTAATGTTAAACTGATGATTAAAATTGTACATTATTTTGAGACAGATTATTGTTGACTGAACAGGACAAATTATTTCTTTAGTGCAGTTGTTGTTTTCATTCATGCATAACAGTATAAATATCCAAAACGTAGAAACTATTTTAACAAAGTGTTTTAAGCTAGCGATGTGAAATAATGGACTGAACGCAGATAGATGTCCAGCAGTGTTCAGAAGGGCCTCGGTGACACCTAGAGGTCCACAACGGGACTGTCGCTAAATATTGAGTGACGTCAAACTCGTTTTTCTTGAACTTTAAACCCATTTGAAAAATATAGAAATAGGAATATATGACATAGTAATTAATAATTCAATAATAATATCTTGCAACTGTAGAATTATAAGAAAGTAAAATACATGCCTTTGCCCTGAAAAAGGCTGAAGAACTGAAGAAAATCGTGACAGGAGTCCTAGATTGCAAGAATGTATTTATTTATAATTTAGCATATGGACACTGGTAAGTTGCTTTTTAATTAGATAGAAAATTTCAAATTTACTGTACTGGTCAACATGATAAATAATATTATTTACAATTGCATGCACAATTTTTTTATTTACCAAAATATATTCTATACTTATTTATATAGGATATATGGTTTAATAAGTCAATAAACAAAAATAAAAATTTTACCAAATAAGTAAAAGCAACTTTTTAATTTTTTTATGTGTATTTTAACCGTGCATACGTGCTGACGCAGGGTGACGCTTGTTTTGTCCCTCGTGAGTTTCCGTCTGACGTTTACAGGAGACTGACGTGTCTTTTCTCTCAGACGTTTCAGCGTGAGATTATTTAGAACTGATTCGAAAATCAACAATTAATTAAATGCTTTAGCAATACGAGAACACTAGTTCTGTAACTAAGTGAAATCATGGCGGCAGACTGGGAGGAAATCCGGCGTCTAGCTGCGGACTTTCAGAGAGCTCAGTTTGCAGATACTATCCAAAGGTAAAAACCATGTTGTTGTTGATATCGTTGTTGTGCTTCATCCCGCCGCTGGTTTCTAATGTTTTCAAGCAGTATATCCTGGACAAGAATTTGCCAACTGACAAGAGTCTTGATCCAAAAAAACTGATGTCTCAGTTTCACGCGACATTAACGGTCGCGCAATAACACGTCATCGGTGTCTACAAACATCATCACTGTATGACTCGTCAGAACTGATCATTTCTGTCCAGGACCGAGCTCTTGTGTTGTAACTTCATGTTTTTGGGCCGTGTCATGATGCACAATGATGTTCTTTGGACTGTCTTTCAAGCACGTTGTAGCATATGCAGTATTGTTACAGTATGGAGATCATTTAGTACCATATGTTATTACGAGTAAAATATGCCATTTTGTGCAGATTTTGTTATTTTTATGGCCATAAAGTAAGATGAAATTCTGATAATTTATAAAATAAATCAGATTTATTATAAAAGTTTAGCAGACTATTATAATGCATATGAATATCAGCTGTCACTCTTTATCGCCTGTAATATGACTTAAGAGTAAAATTTTATTTAAATAATCTTAATAATACAATACAATGATGATTGACAGATGTATACATAAACATTCCTAAAAAAGCATGTTGTATGATGCATTCTAGCATGATTTTCTTAAAAATAAAAATTAAAAAAGTGTGGATAATCAAGTAAACCTAATTTGCTTCAGTCCAGTAAATGTTTATTTCTCAAGTGTCTGTAACCATAATAAAGTTACTCTTATGCTTACATTATAAAACCATTAAAGATTTCACAACAAAAAAAGTGAAGGTGGACATTTTTAGAAAGATATTAATATATATATATGCGCCTCAGGGACTCTTAGAAGATGCAACGTTTTGATCAGGTTTAAAAGTCTTACAAATTCAAACCTGATTGAATATGTGTGGTAGGGTTGATGAAATGGTTAATTTCAAGAATTCCCTGTTGCTTTGAGTGAAACCAGAAATAACAGTATTGTTTTGTGAAAGTAGCTGCCTGTCATGTACGATTTGCCCTCAGAATTAGTTTTGTTAACTACAGTTTGTGTGTTGACCTCAGGTTGTCTGAGAGGAACTGCATCGAGATCGTGGCCAAGCTGGTGGAGGAGAAGAAGTTAGATGTGGTTCACACTCTGGATGGGAAAGAGTATGTGACTCCTGCACAGATCAACCGAGAAGTGCGCGACGAGCTCTATATGCACAGAGGTATTTGACTTTAATAAGTGTCTCTTGGAATAACAGAGTCTACTAAACGACTGCTTGAATCTAATGTTTTGCTTTATATTTTAAGGGAGGATTAATGTTGTGGACCTTCAAAAGGTTGGTTTGATATATGACATAACATAAACATTTATAGTTTCTATATACAACATATGAAGGAGGACCGATGGAACCTCTTCAGTGAATGGGTGCCGTCAGAATGAGAGTCCTAATGGCTGATAAAAACATCACAATAATCCACACCACTCCAGTCGCGTCTTCCTTATTAATGCTTTCTTCAGTGAAAAAAATCCATCTCTTTTAGTACTCGCACATCAAAATCCATGAACATATTGTTTAGTACAGTTTTTGCTTGTAATCATTGCTTGATTGGTGCATATTTCTCTCCTGATTCAGACAAACTTTTCCACTGAAATAACCAATATTTTGGATAGAGGACTGGTATTTTAGCTTGAGGTTTGAAGTTAAAAATGTCTTGGTGTTGAGTTTAATTAATTCACACACAGCTGGCTTCACCAGATGTTAACTAATGGACTGGAGTGGTGTGGATTATTATGATGTTTTAATCAGCTGTTTGGACTGTCATTCTGACAACACCCATTCACTTCAGAGGATTCATTGGTGAACCAGTGATGGAATGCAACATTTCTTTAAATCTGTTTAGGTGAAGGAACATCATCATCATGTCTTGAGGGTTTTTGAGTGAACTATTCCTTTAATTATTCTGTAATGTTTGTCACAGATCATCAATGTCGATTTGGTGCATGTGGAGAGCAGAGCAAGTGAAATCGCCAAATCAGACAAAGGCACACAGATCATTCTGGGTCAACTGATTGACGAGTGAGTGAGAAACGAATACATGTTCTTAAGAGTGTTAGTTGTAGAATAGAGGGGAACTATTGAAAATGCTCTTCGGTTCTGTCAGTGTGTTAGAAAACTTTGTCTTGTCTTCTCCTGTTAAGAACATACTTAGATCGACTTGCTGAAGAGGTGAACGATAAACTCCAGGAGGCTGGACAGGTGAACATCGCAGAGCTTTGCAAAACATATGATCTACCAGGAGATTTTCTAACTGAGGTTAGTCCAGTCTGTGTGAACTATCTTTATGACCACTTTCAGCGGTTTGTGGAAACCCGTTTGCATTGCAGTTACAGTAATTGTCAAACTGTGGTGTGTCTGTCTGCACATCTCTGCATATACAGTTGTTCTCATAAGTTTACACACCCCTTGCAGAATGTGCAAAATGTTAATAATTGAAACAAAATAAGAGGGATCATGAAAATTGCATGTTGTTTTTTATTTAGAACTGTCCTGAATAAGCTGTTTCACATAACAGATGTTTACATATACAAACCCAATTCCAAAAAAATTGGGAAACTGTACAAGGAATGGAATAATTTACAAATCTCATAAACTTATATTTTATTCACAATAGAATATAGATAACATATCAAATGTTGAAAGTGAGAAATTTTGAAATGTAATGCCAAATACTGGGCCAAGGCTTATTTAATTTCATTTGTGGCAAAGTGAAAAACTGTCATGTGGTCAGATGAATCAAAATGTAAAGTTATTTTTGGAAAACTGGGACACCATGTCAACCGGACTAAAGAGGACAAGGACCACCCAAGTTGTTATCAGTGCTCAGTTCAGAAGCTTGCATCTCTGATGGTATGGGGTTGCATGAGTGTGTGTGGTGTGGGCAGCTTACACATCTGGAAAGGCACCATCAATGCTGAAAGGTATATCCAAGTTCTAGAACAACATATGCTCCCATCCAGACGGCGTCTCTTTCAGGGAAGACCTTGGATATCTAAGATGGCTGCCGGGAGGCTTGCCCCGGTACCTGCTCTGCTATTATGTTTTGCACTTTTGTCTGTGTTATATGTGAGGAAAACATCATGCATCACATCATATAGTCGTGAGGAGTTGTTACATATCAGGAGGATTACACCTGACAATTTGGAATTATTTGCCAACATTCCAGAGGATATACTGGATGTAAACAACACTGGATCGCCACCTTGGGGAAATAGATCTAGCACAAAAAGACGGAGAACTGGAGTGGTCTCCAGGTTCAGGAGACGGCCCTACCGGCCCCCACTACCGGCACTGATCTTATCAAACGTGCGATCCCTTAAAAATAAAATGGATGAACTTCTGCTTTTAACACAAACGGACAGGAATTACAGTGACTGCTCGGCCTTCTGCTTTACCGAGACATGGCTGGATCAATCGGTTCCTGACGGTAACCCCCCCTGGCTTCACTATCTTCAGAGCCGACAGGTCAGTCAAACTATCCCTCAAATCTAAAGGAGGGGGTATTTCTCTCATGGTAAATCAGCGTTGGTGTAACAATTCAACAATCCTTCATCGTCACTGTTCTCCCGATCTTGAATTCATCAGTTTGAAATGCAGACCATATTACCTCCCGAGAGAATTTGCCTCAATTATACTAATTGGTGTTTACGTTCCACCACAAGCTAACGCTAACACAGCCATTAGCGATCTCTCCCAACACATCTCGTCTGTTGAAAACTCCAACCCTGATACGTCTGTCATCGTGTTAGGTGATTTTAACCACACAAACCTGTCATCTGAACTCCCAAACTACAAGCAAACAGTCACTTGCCACAGCAGAGATAGCAAAATACTGGATCACTGCTATATCTCTGTTTCAGATGCTTACCGGGCATTCCCGAGGGCTCCACTGGGGAGGTCTGACCATGCTGTGTTGCTCCTCATTCCGAAGTACAGACAAAAGCTTAAATCAGTTAAGAAAACATCCAAATCTGTCAGGTCCTGGTCCATAGATGCCATTGAAACGCTTCAAGGGTGTTTCGAATGCACAAATTGGGACATATTCAGTGCAGCCTGTGACTCCCTCGACAAACTCACTGATACTGTGACGTCATACGTAAAGTTCTGCGAGGAAATATGCATCCCCACCAAGACAGTGACATTCTATGGCAATAAAAAAACATGGTTCTCCAAAGACTTACATCTCCTACGCAAAGAAAAGAACTGTGCATACAAAAGTGGAGACAAGAGTCAATACAGAATTGCCAAATATAAACTACGAGCTGCTATAAGGAGAGCAAAGCAGAGTTATGGAACGAAACTGGAAAAACAATTTTCTTCAAGCAGCTCAAGATCAATATGGAAAAATCTCAAGGACATGACAGACTACAAAAAATGCCCCAACTCCCCCCTTAACAGTGATCCAAATCTCCCAGACATATTAAATAACTTTTATGTAGGGATGGGACGGTATGAAAATTTAATATCACGATTATAGTGACTAAAATTATCACGATTATCAATATTATCACGGTTTTGTTGAAACGAGATGAAAGTGTTCAAAAATAGTTGATGCTCACACTGAAAACATTTCAGCAAGTTTTATATTTAATAATCAACAAACAACTAATAAAACAAGCAACTCTATGCACTTAATTTAAAGAAATATTAAATTCTGTGGCATTTCCTTCCTTACAATGAAAAGTGTAGAAGCATAGAAAAGCATAGAAAAGTCACTGACTTTCGCCATTCCTTCTCGAAAAAAAACAAAAAAAACATTGTGCGCTGCGCTTGCGTCAGACTGTTGCTGGCTGGACATGATTTAATAGTGAGTTATTAAAACCGCGATAATCAAACACGGTTTTAATGATAATTCATTTTTAAACGATATTACTAACCTTCAGCACATTTTATCACGGTTATCAATAAAACCGGTTATCGTCCCATCCCTACTTTTATGTAAGATTTGAAAAACCTACCTCACCAGTCATTCCCCCCGACCCCATATCAACACCACCCTTCTGCATCCAGGAGGATGAGGTGAGAATTACATTTAAGAGGCTTAAGATCAGGAAAGCAGCAGGACCGGATGGGATCAGTCCTGTTTTGCTTAGCCATTGTGCAGCTCAATTGGAGCCTGTTTTTTCCACCATTTTTAACATCTCATTAAGCCAATGTACAGTCCCACAATGCTTTAAATGCTCCATCATTATTCCTGTGCCCAAGTCCTCAAAGATCACCTGCCTCAATGACTTCAGACCAGTTGCCCTAACATCTGTGGTAATGAAAGCATTTGAACGGATTATTCTGGCATACCTGAAATCCTGCACTTCCTTGAACATGGACTCATATCAATTCGCCTACCAAGCCAACCGGTCCGTTGAGGATGCAATCAGCATAGCACTCCACCATACCTTGCAACATCTGGAATCACCAAACACCTATACACGCATCCTGTTCATAGACTTTAGTTCCGCTTTTAACACTATTAACCCATTTAAACTCTTTACCACACTCTTGGACATGAACATTGTCCCAGCCATATGCCACTGGATAAGGAGCTTCCTGTGGAATAGATCACAGAGGGTGAAAGTTAATAACATTACCTCAGACCCTCTCACCCTCAGTACAGGAGCTCCTCAGGGCTGTGTTCTCTCCCCTTGGCTCTTTTCCCTTTATACATCATACTTTAGATCCATGGACACTTCAGTGAAAATAATAAAGTATGCGGATGACACAACCATTGTAGGCCTCATCTCAGACAATGATGAAACACAGTACCGCATGGTGGTGGACCAAGCTGTAAATTGGTGTTCGAACAATGACCTCCAGCTCAACACAGCCAAAACCCAGAAACTCATCGTTGACTTTAGACATAGGCCATTTCCTAAAACACCAATACAAATAAATGGCAATTCAATCAGCATCACTGACTCCTTTAAATTCCTAGGAACACATATTAGCAATAACCTGAAGTGGACAACTAACACTAATCAAATCATTGCAAAGGCTCAACAAAGACTTTACTTCCTCAGACAGCTTAAAAAATACCGGATCAGACATCAGCTCCTTGTTCTGTTCTATTCCGCTATCATCGAGTCCATCATTAAATCATCAATAACAGTATGGTATGGTAGCACAGACAGCCAAACAAAGAAAAAACTACAGCAGACTGTCAACAAAGCATCCAAGATCATAGGGAAACCACTGCCTTCAGTCGATTCCCTTTATACATTTCAGACTGTAAAGCGGGCAAAGAAAATCATCTCTGACCCCTCACATCCAGCGAACCACCTTTTTCAGCTCCTTCCCTCAGGGAGGCGCTACAGGTCACTCTCTACCAAGACCAAACGCTTCACAAACAGCTTTTTCCCCATAGCCATCAGGACTCTGAACTCCTCTCTTTAGTTTAGTTTTTCCTCTCATACACTACGCATGGTCATGTACCCACTGTATCTTGTATTGTTACATGTTGTGAAGTGTATTGTCTATTTGTTGTTTGTAATGTATGATGATGTAGAGCTTAAACATACTGTACCGAAAACAAATTCCACCGGCATTGTCGTGTGGCTAAATAAACAATCTATCTATTATCACAATGACAGACCACATACTGCATCAATTACAACATTATGGCTGCGTAGAAGAAGGATCCGGGTACTGAAATGACCAGCCTGCAGTCCAGATCTTTCACCCATGGAAAACATTTGGCGCATCATGAAGAGGAAGATGCGACAAATAAGACCTAAGGCACTTGAGCAACTAGAAGCCTGTATTAGACAAGAATGGGACAACATTCCTATTCCTAAACTTGAGCAACTTGTCTCCTCAGTCCCCAGACGTTTGCAGACTGTTATAAAAAGAAGAGGGGATGCCACACAGTGGTAAACATGGCCTTGTCCCAACTTTTCTGAGATGTGTTGATGACATGAAATTTAAAATCAACTTATTTTTCCCTTAAAATGATACATTTTCTCAGTTTAAACATTTGATACGTCATCTATTCAAATATTGAAATGTGAAACTTCCACATTATTTTTTTTATTTTATTTTTTGTGGGGGATCTGTGATGCTTTTTTTCAGGATTTATTGATGATTAAAAACATGTGAACAATAGTGTTTATTCAGAATATATATTTTTTTCCAACAATAGATGTCTTTACTATTACTTTTTTATTAATTTAACACATCCTTGTTGAATAAAAGTATTAATAAAAATAATGCAATGCTTTTGAATGGTAGTGTATAGTTAAAAAGTAAAAAATACTAGAATACTGTATGAGCAACACAATATTTATTTTCCAGTTGTAACGAAATGATCTCTTGACTGCCTTTTTGGCCAGTTTAACGGAGAGTTTAACACTCTGCTAGGAGCTGAACTCGAGGCTGGGCAGAGTGATCCACGGTCAGATTGATCAGTACAACAGAGGAGTGATCTTCACACAAGCTTTCCTCTCCAGACACAAGGCTCGCATATGCGGTCTGTTCAGTGCCATCACGAGGTAAGTAACTCCATCCCCCGTCTCATGGGATGGATAAATGACGGGAAATATATAATAAGAGGTGTACAGTAATTAACTATTACAAAGTTATCAAAATAATGTGCTGTTATTAGCCCATTGATTAGTTTAACCAAAAATGAAAATTACTCATTCTAAACCCATTAGACTTTTATTCATCTTTGAAGCACAGATGTATTTTTAATGAATCCTGAGAGATTTCTGTCCCTTCATAAAAAGTCCATTCATCCAAAAAGTTCATAAAGTGATCATGAAAAGTAATCAATATGATTAACAGATTTAGTTTAAGCTTTTATTCTCATATACCACTGACCAGGACTCAATCATAGAACACGTGAAATATGTTAACATTTTAGGTTAAAGGAGCATTGCGTAGGTTCTGAAATTTTTAACCGTTACTGACACCAGTGGCCGTTAGAGGAACTGCAGCCAGTCTCATGCTCGTTCTCAGTGCACACGCTCTTTTTTTTTTTTTTTTTTTTTTTTTTTTTACTTACGAGGAGTGTCCGTGGGTGTCTGAATTGTGCTGGAGGCTGGTCGCTTCTTTCCATCCGCAGAGTCCATTTGAAAACACTATTGCCGCTGCTTACTATAATGGCTGGCGTGCCGTACGGGTGTAAGCCCAAGTAGACGAGCGCGCATGACGTCACATTTTGTGAATTTTCGCGCCAATTCGGGCCCGACTCCTCCACACACAATTGAGCCTACAGGCTGATAGAGGTGACCGTGGTGGACAGTCGAGGTGTCATTCTTTTTTTACATCATGGTTGGCTCATACATGTACAAATGAAAACTCTATCTTAAAGATCTTTTTTAAGTAAAAACCTCCACATAGCTCCTTTAACCAACGGTCTAATTGTGTTGAACCAATGAACAGTGGATTTAATTTAATAAATCTCTGATTTCTCATATTTGTCAATAGAATACATAGTTTTATGTCTTACCTTTTCCTTACAGTCTCTTTTGTGTTTAAAGATGAATTTCTCTGTAGTTTTTTAACAGTTGTGATTTCGATCCCTAGGCCTACACAGATCAACAACTTGCTGAATCTCTATGGTTTTCAGGAGAATCTGATGTACTGTGAGTATTGCAGTTTGGCTTTTTACACAGCGCTTTATTACAGTATTTGAGCATTCTGCGTACAGACTGCTTGTTGGCTCTCTCTTGTTGATCAGCGGTGCTTGAAGAGCTGGTTAAATGTGGCCGTTTGAAGGGCTCCGTGGTCGGAGGCAGGCAGGATAAAGCCATCTATATTCCTGACATCTACTCCAAAACCCAGAGCTCTTGGGTTGAGTCCTTTCTCAAGCAGAATGGATATTTAGGTGTGTTTATTTTAAATGATAGTATATTTCATTTATTCATTTAAAATGTTCCGTCTTCCTGGTGGCACTAAGCTAGTTCTGGAGTTGAGTTCATAGTCCTGCAAAGCTCTTCTCAGCCCAGCCTTGTCTCTTTCCCTGCAGAGATTGAGGCACTGACCCGTTTGGGGATACCTGATCCAGTCAGCTACATAAAGAGGCGGTTTAAGTCTAGCAAACTGCTTTTTCTCAAATCTGCATGTGTTGGCAGAGGCATCATAGATCAGCTGGAGGCTTCTGTGGAGGAGACTATCAACTCAGCCACTTGGGTCGACCTACAGGTACAGTCAGGCAACATTTATTTTGATTTGAATAAATATCTCTATAAATGTAATGTTAATTTCTTGTTCAGCCGATGATCCCAAGCAGTCTGTCGGAAGAGGATGTAGGAATTCTGTTGAATGAAGTGCTGAGGGGCATGAATGTGCAGTCCAGTGCAAGGCTTCTCTCCACTTGTGTGGTCAGCGAGAAGTTCATCACAGGATGCATCGCTTTGTTCGATGATATCATGCAACAGAAGGCACAGAAGGTATGCAAGCTTTTTCTGTACACTACACACCCTGGAGTACCTCCACACATCACATTAAAATGACAGAATTGACGAAATCACTGAACAGAATTACTAAACCTTAAACTAAAATAAAAACTAGAAATGAAAATATATATAAACTAAATCAAAAATACTAATGGATGAACAAATAACAAGACGTCAGCACATTTTTGGTGAACACACTGGCTAGAAAGCGAAGTTTCCAGCAAGAAATAGCTGTTTAACTTCTCCGCTTGAACAACAGGAAGTGAAGAATAACCCAGTGTTTCTGATAACGGAGGATGATGTCAAACAAGCATCTGTTTTGTTGGAGTCTTCAGCCTCTTCAAAGAAAGACAAACGAGACGAACGCCGGAAGAAGGCTTCAGGTACACTCAGGGTCATATGCAAATGTTTTTTTTTCTCTGCTATGCCATCTAACTGAGCTTAGCGATAGAGAGAAGCCATACACCGTTAACGGCTGTGATGCAAACTAAAAGCTAGTAGCTAGCCAGGGCAACAACACTATACATCACTCAGATTTTTATTTTATTTTTTGCAGTAGTTTTTCATTCTTGTAGTAGAAATTGCTGTTGGCTCTCTATGTTCCTCAGAGGGCAGCGGAAGCGTGAAAGGAGGAGGCGGTGGAAATGCCCGGGAGATCCGAATTCGCAAATCAAAGAAGAAGGGCAGGAGGGAGGACGACAGTGACGAGGAGACCACACACACCTCTCAGGGTATAAACACAGATCTGCTAAATAATACACTTCGCATTTATTAGTTACTGTTCATTTTTACAAATACATATATACATGCTGATTTATCATTTTAATGTTTAATTATATTTGTATTATTTAACTTTTGTGTGTATATAAATTTGTGAGCTTTACTAACCTTGCCTTTGTTGAAGTTTTGTTATTTTTAATTCATGTGTGCTATTTCATAACTAATGTTAACAAGTTTTACCTCTTTAAAACCTTACTGGTGAAATGTATGATGTCAGTAGGAAACCGCTGTAGTTCCTGTTTTAATTTGTGATCTTACAGGCCGAAACAAGCAAGGCGACATGCCCTTCCTCTCAGTGGAGGAGATCATGGAGGTACTGGGGGAGAAAGTGTGTGACAGCTCCGAGGAGATGCTGCAGGAACTAGCAGAGCAGATACAGAGGTTCAAACCCTGATATTCAAGCATACGGAGACCAAAAAATAGGCATTTCTACAAGCATCAAGTGTTTATGATGAAGTAAAAAAAAAAAAAAGGTACTGATTGATTGGATTGAAATTGGAATAGTTTGAAAGACCATCTCTCAATTAAAAAAAATGCTCCATTAATGTTATCTTGTTAGTGTTGGTCTTAGCAGAATAAGCATTAAAGGAGCTGTAAGTTTTTGACTCTACTAAGGCATAAAAGTGCCAGTTGGCGGAAAACACCGCGCATTTCGTTTCATTCATCGTCAAGTGCACTCGTTCCTGTTGGTGTCTTCAATCTGGCAACCTACATGTGCCTCAAGTCTTGAGGAGGAGGGGCGGAGTGAATAAAACCATCTCCAGTATGTTGAATTTGGACTGCGATACCTAGTTCAACCACTCGGTCACAGTCCTACATACAGCACCTTTAACAGCTGGTCATTCTCTACATTCAAATCTTTATCCCACCAATTCATACAGAACATTCGTTTTGGTGTGAACAGACCTTGAGTTTGTCATTTTAAAACTTTATTTTTTTGCCAGGCCATTGAGCAAAATGTACCAGGAAGTGGTCAGTGCAGCTTTCATGTCCACAAGTTCAGCCGGAGCAGGAGGGAGTCGGAAGAAGAACATGAAGGATCTTCAGGAGGAGATCAACAACTTGTACAACAACATCCGCATCTTTGAGAAAGGAACCAAACTCTTCTCAGGTTTGTTTGTGTCCATCTCAGTTGTTCTATAGAGAAAACATTGCATACTTATCATAGTGGTTCAGTCATCAAGCGTGCACAATTTACAGAAGTGTCTGTCCGACGCAAACTTTGTGCTTTTTTTCTGTACACACCAGATGAGACACAGGCTACCATCGCTAAACATGTTTTGAAGAGCGTATGTACGGATGCGACCAATGTGCTGCTGAGCTTTGTGGCAGCTGAGCATATGACCTCGGACAGCTCGACTGCCATCACCAGTGAGGTACAACCTACTGCTATTACATAAACAGCATTCACACCCGGTTAACCTCTGCTCCCACCCGTGCTGCTCCCCGCTGCTGGGAAATAAATGAGTAGTAGTCCAAGACTTCAATTTAGACTGAATTACAATGCAATTTGCGAATTAACCAATGAAGAAGCCATGAATGAACCATTCTGCTTCCACTTTGTTATTAGTAAATTTAGTTGAACTGAACCCCAGACACAGAATGATAATGGGTAAAAATCAGTATTTGCAGTGCGTATAGCTTTGTGTTTGCTGAGGCAGAGGTTTGGATCAGACCTGAGCAGGACTGCAGGGCGAGAGGAAGCTCATCAACACTGTGACCTCCTGAGAGACGAGGCCATAGACATCAACTCTCTCTGATTCAGCACTAGAAGCAGCTTGAGCTTACAGTTGAAATTGGCTGAACAAAACAAAAAATGTTGATAGGAAAAACCACACATTTTTATGTTGTGTCTGTTTGTTACTGTGTTGCAGATCAGGCTGAAGATTCTGGCGAAGCTCTCAGATGAAGTTAAATCTCCTCTGATGAAGCTACACAACAGTCTCAATGGAAAGGTGTGTTTGACACATTACACAACATGGAACTGCTCAAATGTCAGTTCAGATGCATGACTTTTACACAGCTCTACACCTCTCCGGCTCACTGCATGTTTTTATCAATGTTTAAGTCATTCGAGAATGGTTTCATTAAACATGAGTGTCATCATGTTTAAATCCATTCTAGAGAATTCTGCAGATTTTTAAAGGAGAAAATGTGAAAAATACCACATATTCCATTACATTTTGCTGTCAGTTGTCATGGGTTGGAAGTAGCAGAGCTTTTTTATCACTTGCAGGCCATTGAAGACTTTTTGTTATGTTTGGAGACAAGTGCAGAAGAGTGTGGGCTTCTTCTGAAGAAAGGCGACAAGAAAAGAGAAAGGTATAACCACTTCATTCCCCAGCACTGCACTGCACTCTTCTTCTTTAGTAATCAAATGTGTTTTATATATATATATTAGGGATGCACCGGTTGACCGGCCATAAATCGGAACCGGACAGTTTTTTTATTAAATTACGCGATCGGCAATCGGCCGGTTTTTGGTCTTTTTTCTGCCGATTTTTCCAGAAGTGCGCCCACGTGCACAGACTACATTGTAATGGTTCGCTATGTCATTTGTGAGGAAGTATTTCGAAATCTGTGCGCAGGACACGGGCAGCCTTTCAGCACTGTAAATCCAGATCTTCATGTCTGAGGCACAGATAGCAGGAAGCGATCAGCCGTTGTTGTACTGGCGCACAAATAAGAGTCCTTTTTCTGCTCACTGAAGCTGTACCGGTCCGCGCCCTTAACACCGTGGACCGTGAAGAGATGTTCAGATCAACTTCTCACATGTTGGATGAGAAACGAAACGGACTAAACTGTGACAAAACTGAAATGTTTTTTTTTTTTTTTTTTTTGTAAAGTAGAACTTGCATTCACATTTGAAAAGCCAGAAGTAAACGTCAGTTCTGTATAGGATGATTATTTTTATTTTACCTTGAAATTACATCAACTTCCATCCATCCATCTTCTTCCGCTTATCCGGGGCCGGGTCGCGGGGGCAGCAGTCTAAGCAGAGAACCCCAGACTTCCCTCTCCCTAGACACTTCCTCCAGCTCTTCTGGGGGGACACCGAGGCGTTCCCAGGCCAGCGGAGAGACATAGTCTCTAGGTCTATGGGTCCCTAGGTCTTCCCCGGGGTCTCCTCCCAGTGGGACGCGCCCGGAACACCTTCCCGGGAAGGCGTCCAGGAGGCATCCGGAACAGATGCCCGAGCCACCTCAGCTGACCCCTCTTGATGTGGAGGAGCAGCGGCTCTACTCTGAGCTCCTCCCGGGTGACTGAGCTTCTCACCCTATCTCTAAGGGATCGCCCAGCCACCCTGCGGAGAAAGCTCATTTCGGCCGCCTGTATCCGGGATCTTGTCCTTTCGGTCATGACCCAAAGCTCATGACCATAGGTGAGAGTAGGAACGTAGATTGACCGGTAAATCGAGAGCTTCGCCTTGCGGCTCAGCTCTTTCTTCACCACGACAGACCTTACATCGACCGCATTACTGCAGAAGCTGCACCGATCCGTCTGTCAATCTCCCGTTCCATCTTTCCCTCACTCGTGAACAAGACCCCAAGATACTTAAACTCCTCCACTTGAGGCAGGAACTCTCCACCAACCTGGAGTGGGCAAGCCACCCTTTTCCGGCTGAGGACCATGGCCTCGGATTTGGAGGTGCTGATTCTCATCCCAGCCGCTTCACACTCGGCTGCAAACCGTCCCAGTACATGCTGAAGGTCCTGGCTTGATGAGGCCAACACGACAACATCATCCGCAAAGAGCAGAGACGAAATCGTGTTGTCACCAAACCTGACCCCCTTCGGCCCCTGGCTGCGCCTAGAAATTCTGTCCATAAAAATCATGCACAGAACCGTCGACAAAGGGCAGCCCTGCCGGAGTCCAACACGCACCGGGAACAAGTCTGACTTACTGCTGGCAATACGAACCAAGCTCCTGCTCCGGTCGTACAGGGACCGGATAGCCCTTAGCAAAGGGCCCCGGACCCCATACTCCCAGAGCACCCTCCACAGGCTGCCGCGAGGGACCCAGTCGAATGCCTTCTTCAAATCCACAGAGCACATGTGGACTGGTTGGGCAAACTCTAATGAACCCTCCAGCACCCTGTAGAGGGTATAGAGCTGGTCCAGTGTTCCACGGCCTGGACGAAAACCACACTGTTCCTCCTAAATCCGAGGTTCTACTATCGGCCGGATTCTCCTCTCCAGTACCCTGGCATAGACTTTCCCAGGGAGGCTGAGAAGTGTGATCCCCCTGTAGTTGGAACACACCCTCCGGTCCCCCTTCTTAAAAAGAGGGACCACCACCCCGGTCTGCCATCCCAGAGGCACCGTCCCCGACTGCCACGCGATGCTGCAGAGGCGTGTCAGCCAAGACAGCCCCACAACATCCAGAGACTTGAGGTACTCAGGGCGGATCTCATCCACCCCCGGTGCCTTGCCACCGAGGAGTTTCTTGACTACCTCGGTGACTTCAGCTTGGGTGATGGACGAGTCCACATCTGAGCCCTCAGCCTCTGCTTCCTCAATGGAAGACGTGACAGCGGGATTGAGGAGATCCTCGAAGTATTCCTTCCACCGTCCAACGACATCCCCAGTTGAGGTCAACAGCTCCCCACCTCTACTGTAAACAGCGCTGGTAGGGCACTGCTTCCCTCTCCTCTTCCCCCTTACATCGACTTAATTTGATTTAAAAATCACCTGCTGTAGCACACTCAAAAAAAGTATTTCATTCATCCAATGAAGTTTTTTTTAGGGTAATGATTCACATCTATATTTTTTTACTTAGGACAATAAATTATTTTTATTCATTGGCTCAAGAAAAAATATAGATGTGAATCATTACCTAATTTTTTATTTTTATTTTGGATGAATGAAATACTTTTTGCATCTTGGTTTTATTCGCACCAACATTATTTGATTTTAACATTTTGGAATAATGTTTTTGTATAGCATACTTTTATTTAGTCTCACTGGTAAAGACCTTTTTTTTATTTAAAAGCTAATGTAAAAACTAAAACAAATACTGAATGCTGATTAAGAAACATCTTATTGAATGTGTGTTGATTTGTGTTGTTTGGACTGTAGTTGTTATGCAGTTATTGCCTTAATTTCACATGGTTACAGTTAATCTTTTCATTTAAGGCCAGTTCTATGTAGTTTCAACACAATTCAAAAACAAAAGCTAAATGCTGATGTCTGTAGCATCTATGTTTGTATTGAATGAAGGCTACTTACTGTGCAGTTACTGCCGTTAATTTCATATGGTTACCGTTATTGTTTTCAATAGCCAAAATCCAGTTTGGCCTATTAAATTAAAAAAAATCTTGTTTATGCACACTTTCCTTTTTTCTTGTTTGTTGCTTAAAGATATTTAAAAAAAAATCTGTATCGGAATCTGCCATGAAAAATTATGATCGTGCATCCCTAATATATATATATATATATATATACACAGTACAGAGTACAGACCAAAAGTTTGGACACACCTTCTCATTCAAAGAGTTTTCTATATTTTCATGACTATGAAAATTGTAGATTCACACTGAAGGCATCAAAACTATGAATTAACACATGTGGAATTATATATGGAATTATATACATAACAAGAAAGTGTGAAACAACAATTTCATATTGTAGGTTCTTCAAAGTAGCCACCTTTTGCTTTGATTACTGCTTTGCACACTCTTGGCATTCTCTTGATGAGCTTCAAGAGGTAGTCACCTGAAATGGTCTTCCAACAGTCTTGAAGGAGTTCCCCGAGAGATGCTTAGCACTTGTTGGCCCTTTTGCCTTCTGTCTGCGGTCCAGCTCACCCCTAAACCATCTCGATTGGGTTCAGGTCCGGTGACTGTGGAGGCCAGGTCATCTGGCGCAGCACCCCATCACTCTCCTTCTTGGTCAAATAGCCCTTACACAGCCTGGAGGTGTGTTTGGGGTCATTGTCCTGTTGAAAAATAAATGATAGTCCAACTAAACGCAAACCGGATGGAATAGCATGCCGCTGCAAGATGCTGTGGTAGCCTTGCTGGTGCTGTATGCCTTCAATTTTGAATAAATCCCCAACAGTGTCACCAGCGAAGCACCCCCACACCATCACACCTCCTCCTCCATGCTTCACGGTGGGAACCAGGCATGTAGAGTCCATCCGTTCACCTTTTCTGCGTCGCACAAAGATACGGTGGTTGGAACCAAAGATCTCAAATTTGGACTCATCAGACCAAAGCAGATTTCCACTGGTCTAATGTCCATTCCTTGTGTTCTTTAGCCCAAACAAGTCTCTTCTGCTTGTTGCCTTTCTTGAGCAGTGGTTTCCTAGCAGATATTCTACCATGAAGGCCTGATTCACACAGTCTCCTCTTAACAGTTGTTCTCGAGATGTGTCTGCTGCTAGAGCTCCGTGTGCCATTGACCTGGTCTCTAATCTGAGCTGCTGTTAACCTGCGATTTCTGAGGCTGGTGACTCGGATGAATTTATCCTCCGCAGCAGAGGTGACTCTTGGTCTTCCTTTCCTGGGGCGGTCCGCATGTGAGTCAGTTTCTTTGTAGCGCTTGATAGTTTTTGTGACTGCACTTGGGGACACTTTAAAAGTTTTCCCAATTTTTCGGACTGACTGACCTTCATTTCTTAAAGTAATGATGGCCACTCGTTTTCCTGTACTTAGCTGCTTTTTTCTTGCCATAATACAAAAATTCTAACCGTCTATTCAGTAGGACTATCAGCTGTGTATCCTTCTGACTTCTGCACAGCACAACTGATGGTCCCAACCCCATTTATAAGGCAAGAAATCACACTTATTAAACCTGACAGGGCACACCTGTGAAGTGAAGACCATTTCAGGTGACTACCTCTTGAAGCTCATCAAGAGAATACCAAGAGTGTGCAAAGCAGTAATCAAAGCAAAAGGTGGCTACTTTGAAGAACCTACAATATGACATATTTTCAGTTGTTTCACACTTTTTTGTTATGTATATAATTCCATATATAATTCCACATGTGTTAATTCATAGTTTTGATGCCTTCAGTGTGACTCTACAGTTTTCATAGTCATGAAAATAAAGAAAACTCTTTGAATGAGAAGGTGTGTCCAAACTTTTGGTCTGTACTGTATATATGTGTGTGTGTCAATGTCAATGTCAATGTTACCTTTATTTATATAGCGCTTTAAACAAAATACATTGCGTCAAAGCAACTGAACAACATTCATTAGGAAAACAGTGTCAATAATGCAAAAATGATAGTTAAAGGCAGTTCATCATTGGATTCAGTTATGTCATCTCTGTTCAGTTAAATAGTGTCTGCACATTTATTTGTGATCAAGTCAACGATATCGCTGTAGATGAAGTGTCCCCATATGTATATATGTATATATATATATATATATATATATATATATGTTATTCAGTCATAGGCATTGCATTGCTTTAAGGAAGCCTAAAGTTAGCACTTAATGTTAGCTCAAGGTTGACCCATATAATAATTAATTTTTAATCAGCACAAATAGTTGCTTTGCGGAACATTCAGTCCTCCAAAACAGCCACAGCACCACTGATTATAATGGGTTCTATTGTGTTGTGCTGTGTCCTGTAGACACGGTGTAATTGTACTAGGGCTACACGATTAATCAAACGTAATTAATTGCGATTTTCATGCACATTTAGTCAGTAAAGCCAGTTCTGAGATTAGCAGTAAATTTCTATCTCCTGCTCTCAGTTGAAGAAGCATTTACTACACAGAGCCGTAGATCATCTTCTCAGTAAACTACGGCTGTGTGTAGTAAATGCTGCTCCATCTGAGAGCATGTGAAAAAAACACACATTTAATAACGTTTTAACTCCAAATTCACTTCATAACGTCGGTCCAGTGTTTGAAATAAATCCTTCTGTGGCTTCTTAAACAGAATAATTAAGGCGCACACAATATTCCATTGTATTCGAAGCAGTGATCATGGTTATGTCGAATAGCATTTCATTATAGATATACTTTATTATGATGGAAATTATAATAAAAAGAACTCTATAAGTCACGTTGAATCAATGAAAGCAGTTGAATCTTCTGTTTATTCCGCTGCAGCGATCAGCCATTTCCTGGGTTTCTTCTTCGGGGCATATTTCAATTTTCAGCCGAGAGCGCCCTCTGGCCTTTCGATGGAGATTCACTGAAAGATACGCATGACAATCGCAGCTTCTGTCTAATCACGATTTATTGCCTTTGCGATTTTTATTTCGATTAATTATGCAGCCCTAAATTGTACCATGTCTATATGTTTGACTATATACAAACCTTAGTTTTCTTTTGCTGCAGACAGAGACAATGTATCCATGTCAAAACACTCTTTTTATAGTGCTTTTATAGCAGCTTTACACTATTAAACAGGAAAGTAACAGAATCAGTGATGCAGACTTCAATGAGACAAATCATGTGATATAGTTTATTTAGAACTCCAGTATAGCTATTTAGAAGCAAATGCAGACATAGCCTAAAAAAGTTTATTTATGGTTGGTGTGTGTGTGTGTGTGTGTGTGTTTGCAGGCAGGCTCTCTTTGTGCACCGCCAGGCTCTGTTGGAGCAGTTGAGGGATACAGAAGACCCTGCGCTTGTGCTGCATCTGACCAGTGTCTTGCTCTTCCAGAACATCACACACTGCATGCTGCATGCACCTGGACGCTGTGTGCCGCACATCATCGGCTTCCTGCAGAGCAAGATACCTGAGGTAACCAGCTGTGCCCTAAACCTACAGTAAAATCAGTTAAAATATACAAATGGCTATTATACAAAAGATTTTTGCTCCGTAAGTCACTGCACACACTTTATGGGAAAACAGGGACAAACAATGATGTATATTAAAAAACTAAAATGCCATATGTGACCCTGGACCACGAAAATCAGTGAATTGGTCAGTTTTTTTAAATTGACATTTATACATCATCTGAATAAGTATTGGACAATATTTGACTGAGATACAACTATTTGAAAATCTGGAATCTGTGAATGTAAAACAATATAAGTATAAAAACAAAATCGGCTTTAAAATTGTCAAAATGAAGTGCTTAGCAATGCATTTTACTAATCAAAAATTTAGTTTTTATATATTTACGGTAGGAAATGTGCTAAATATCTTCATGAAACATGATCTTTATTTAATATACTAATGATTTTTGGCATAAAAGAAATATGAATTATTTTGACCCTTACAATGTATTGTTGGCTTTTTCTACAAATATACCCATGCTGTTCCAGGGTCAAATATGCTTGTGCATAGGTAGTATAGCACTCTGTTTTTTTAATTGAAAATGCAATTCATAATTTAAAAAAACCCCGTACAATTCTGTATCATATGGCACCATGACAAATCTACAAAAACACATGAGCTATGCATTTGTCTGTGTGTTTTAGGAGCAGCACAAGCTGTTGTCTCAGTACCAGAGTCTGGTGGTCAAGCAGCTGGTAGTGCAGGGTCATGGCATGGAGAAGAAGAGCAGTCTGGGAGAGGGAGCCCAAGATGATCCTGCTGTTTCTGATGATGTGGAGAGCCTTCAGAAAGAGCTTCACAGTCTCACCAGCGACATTAAAGACATCATCCTTTCTCAGAGAAAACCATCTGTCACAGAATAACACACAGCTGCTCGCAACAATGCTGTCGTTTATGTGTTCTGCTACATCATGTATTAGAGCTCTAATTTTAAATCTGTGAAATAAACAGACTGAATTCAACCTTGCAACACTTTTCCTCTATGAGAAGCAGCAGAAAGTGACATTTGTTTGTGCTCTTCTGACAATTACAGTGCTTTACTGACAATTTTGCATACATTTGATTTGCAGCTTGTCTATGATTCATAAATAAAGTCAATTTACCGCTATGCCTCTAAAACTCAATTGTGGTTAGCGACATTAACTGCTGAGGTGCCAGTAGAAGAAATGTCTCTTTGTACAAATATAACAAGAAAAGAAAAAAAAAATCACCTTAATAAATGCATGACATTTAAACTGATGTTTTGGTACTGGTGCATGTGACATTTATAGAGTTTAGGGGTAAATTATAGATCTCAAAACAACTTTAATTTGTAGCAGCTAAATGTTAAAATAGTTCTATGAACCGTTCCATTCAGGGACACATTCAAGCATAGAGTGTTAAAATCCTCTCCATATTGCTAAATATTAATACATAATAAATAAATATTGGTTTGTTGTCATTAGCTACTGACATGACTTGCCAATTCATAAACATATGCATACAACATATATCGAGATGCGAAGATCATATTAAGCTCCTCAAATTTTAACCCCTTTCTCAATGCGAGCCTATCTCACAAAGACAGGCCCTTCCCATTATAGTTTGATTGACAGTAGCGTTTCAGCACAGACTGGACTGGTGTTGACCGTTGCTTCATGGCCAGAGCAGGTGTACACAAAAATGACTCCCAAGCGATTGAGGTGTTCTTTGTTAGATGTAATAATACACATAGCCGTCATCATTTACTCCCGACATCTGAGCCGCCAAAAACACAGTGGATTAAATTTGTTTCTAAAGGGAATGCACCCCCAATCTTCATAAATGCGTCTATGTTCGTGTGAATCATTTTTTTTTTATGAATCTTTGCAAATCGCCTTTCCTAATAATGTGCTAATTAGCAAGTTTCACGATGAATGTGGCTAAAGTGGACAGTCCCTCAGAGAGCAGCTCTGAAGAGAAGGGCGGGGTCAGCAGAACTCATTAACATTTAAAGGAAAATGCTAGTAAACTGTTTACTCTGAAAAGAGCTGTTGTTGACATGTGTAAAAAAGGTGTTCCCTTTCGACAGTACACTCATACTGCATCTTAAGATGCTATGCTAAAAATACATTTTTCTTCCTGAATTGAAGCCTTTTTTTCAATCATGAAGTGAAACATTATTATATTTAAGCTCTGAGTTTCCGAGTTGGGGGCGTATCAATGGGAAACATGGCAAATCGATGGATCAACGGATGCAACATCTGTTGTTGATGGTACTTTTTTAGTTGAAATTGAGAGACAGGATTGCAATATAACAATTAATACATTAAAATATTTAATAAAAACAAAGCAGAGTGAGACATGAACTCTTGTAGTAACAGCAGTCTGTCTTAGCAGTGCAGCCTCAGTGTGGGTTTGGCCCAGGTGAGATTATAATAGTAAAATACCTCGATACATAAATGGTTATCCTCACAATGGTCATGCTAGAACAATTCATATTTTGACCAATAAAAATCTTCTACAGTCCCTCTTACCATACCTTCATGGCATATGCCCACTGACCTGAGCCATTGCAGTCTGCAAACATTCGGTCGCTATCGCTGAAGACTGCTCCGTTTCTGGCACTGGCATCAGTAAAGTGAATAGCGGAACTGCAGGTGCTCTCCATTAGCCCTGCCTGCCTGGAATTCGGGCCTAATAACTCTAAAGTCATCTTGAAACCAAGGCACGGTTACATACCTAAGGTGCTCTCCACTCCGTTCAGAGCACAGGACATTATGCTCTCCACACTTCCTCCTTCTGAAAAGGACAGAGAGTTATCTCTGCTCTGTCCCGTCAGAGCTGTGAGACTCTACATTGAGCGTTCCGACCCCTATAGGCGGAACAACTCTTTGTCAGCTTCAGTAACTCCGGTCATGAAGCGAAGACTCTCTGTAGATGGATAGTAGACTCCATCTCGCTAGCATGCTCTTGTTTGGGCCTTCAATGCCCCATTGGAGTACCGGTCCACTCGCCTTGAGGCATTGACTCATCTTGGGCATGGCCGTATCATGCTCAAGCTCTCTGGAATTAGTTCAACGGTTAGCTCTCAAACCCTGGGTGTAGTACTGCATTGCTTGCCGTGCTATGTATCTGCATGATTGAGTCAATTGCTTCAGGTCGAGGTAATCTGAGAATCATGTGGCGAACGCCCCCTTATTTAGCCAGATGCTCTGTCCATTCTGGCAGGCTTTGGTGGGCTTCTTCACCATAGGCTCGTGCAGCTCTGCTGCCAAGTCAATTTTTAGTTTTTAATTCACTACTCAAACCAATGGCCATGCAGTTTTACTGCATAATTGAAAAAAGGCTTCAGTTTATTTTTAGTTTCCATTTTCGCATAGAATCTAGCAAGATGCAGAACATCTCAGTTACGTATGTAACCCTCGTTCCCTGAAGGAGGGAACCGAGACGTTACGTAAGTGACTGACGAAATCAGGGATCTTGCTAGAGAGATGAAGTGCCTTTGAGTGTTAACAAAATGAGCCAATAAATATTTGCGTGCGAGATTTGCATCGCACACCCCGCACCTGCAGCGCAGGTATATAAGGAAAACCTATGGAAAATGCCACTATTGCTGACCCCCTTTAACATGTGGAATTACACATATGGACTGGCCATAGGGCAGTGCCATAGTTCGAATTACAGGGGGCACTGGGGGGTTCCCCCAAAGGGACAGAGATATCAGTTTTGGGGGGGTCCAAGGTTATAATCGTTAACGAAAACGAACGAAAAAACGAAAACTAGATGGGAAAAAACATTGTCGTTAACTGAAATAAAAATAAAAACGAGGCATATATTACCAAAAAAGCGATAACTAACTAAAACTGTAATGTGTGTTTGGCAAAACTAACTAAACTAAAATAAAATTATAGAGTAAATGTCCTTAGTTTTCGCCTTTGTCAAGGTCTTTCATTTTTTAATGCTATTTAAAACACGCAGCGTATTCGTTCAGCTGTATTTCCTTTCCCTGCTCTCCCTCCATCTCTGTCACTCATGCATCTCTCACATGCACGCGCGCACACACACACACACTCGGCCCCTCCCCTCCGTGCACACCACGTCTCCATGAGAACGAGTGTTCGTTCGACGTTAAAAGCAAGTTCGCGAAAGGTTGGTATCTCTATCTCGTGAACACTTTACACAATCACTTCTCTGCTTTTTGTGGACCTTAATGGCCTACTTCTCAGGATCTTTAACCCTGCTCCATATGTAATGTCCTGGGAAAAGGCAAGGCATCGCCTTTCTAAATCATGGGTGCCAGGGAGGAAGGGAAAAGAGGCAAAACCACGACCTCTGTAGTCAGTATTTTAAAACAAGCCTGCTTTGCTGCATATATTACAACATGTTGGAATACGTAGCCGTTTACTATTTCAGTTTTCAGTGCACTTCAAGCATAATACATATACAATACAATATACACCTTTTACACATACTCATACATAACATACTTATGTCAGATTTGGACAGGTCTAGAAATATAGTGCTATATTATGTAAATAATGTCTCGAAGTAGTCTATCTGTGTTTGTGCATGTGTGTATATGTGACTCATTTGTAGGATACTGTAGTGTTGATGATACCCAGCTTGTTTTGACATTAACAGATTATCTTATTCTTGTATTTTACTGCTATGTAGTTTATTCTGTGGTAGTATGGTTTTTCATAGTATGCAACTTAATCACATTAAAGATTGCCCAGGTTTCACATATCTCCAAGTAATTGTGTTGATTTGACACTGACTACCATAGACTATAATGGAAAATTGGTTTCTGTTTATACAGTATATGAGAGGGTTGGGTCTTATCTCCAGGTCTTATGAAATCTAAAAATAAACCAAATCAATATTTCATGAAATAGGCAATAGGCTTCTTGTAAAGGTATTACTTTTACTAGTAATTAGAATGGTATTTCAGTGCACTTAACTTCTAACTTTTGAGTTGATCAAAACAGTTCTCTTTGGGATATATAATAACAATGAGATATTCTGTAGCCTACTGATTATCAGTTTGTCGCATGTTTAGACCTTGTATGTGTGTTGCACAACACATGTTGCACTTGGCAATCACGGTGGGGATTGATATAGTAGTGGACCATGAATGTCACAGAAGAAGTGAAGGAGCAGTACCCCCCAGTTATGGTGGGGTAATTCGCACTCTGGGCAGTGCTACATATGGAAGTCCCTGCGGTAGACTCAGGCCACCTGGGGTGAGATCACTACACAGCAGAGACGGCAGAGAGACCTCTGCCAGGGAAAGACAAGGGCTCACCATGAAGTAAGCCGTACCGTGGAAGAATACACATGTGGGATCACCCCAAAAGGGGGAATCACTACACACAGGCACCTAGCCCAGCACAAGGGCTGATCTTGGTCATACACATGAGTGCTGGACCTGGCGTCTGGCGCTCCGCCACGCCTGACTGCCAAGGGTGCGGGAGGAACTTCAACAGGGTTTGCCAAGAGGGAAACTGAACTAAGCACTTAGGCACACGTATCCGGTCCATAGAGGGGAATGGCGCAGCAAGCGTGATTGACACCGAGCCGGTCCAGCATTACAGGCCATCTGAGGCGAGTACGCGAGAGGACACATGCTCTACACAGAGATTATAGAATCTGTGTGGCCCAGAAGTGTCGCCCAGCCGGCAGCTCTACAGATGTCTGCTATCGAGGCGCCCCGTGCCAAAGCTCAGGAGGAAGCCACAGCTCTTGTAGAGTGTGCTCTCACTCCAAGGGGGCATGGTAAGCGAAAAGCCTGATATGTAAAGAGTATAGCCTCCACTATCCAGTGGGCATATCTTTGTTTGGAGACAGCCTTTCCCTTCTGCTGTCCTCCGAAGCAGACAAAAAGCTTGTCTAAGGTCCTGAAGCTCTGCGTGCGGTCCACGTAAATGCGCAGGGCACGAATGGGACAGAGCAAAGCGAAGCCTGGGTCTGCCTCTTCCCAGGGCAGCACTTGCAAGTTCACCACCTGACCCCTGAAGGGCGTGGTGGGAACTTTGGGCATGTATCTGGGCCGGGGTCTCAGGACAACATGAGAGTTGGCCGGCCCGAATTTGAGACACGTATCGTCGACCGAAAATGCCTGCAGGTTCCCGACCCTCTTGACCGAAGCCAATGCAGTGAGGAGTGCTGTCTTCAGCGACAGAAACTTAAACTCTACTGACGTAGAGATGAGGGCACGGAGGGTCCAGCTAAGGAACCTGATGACCAGGTTGTGCTTCCCAATGGACTTGCCATCTACTGCATCGTGATGTGCGGCAATAGCGGCAACATACACTTTAAGAGTGGGGGGAGACAGCCTTCGCTCCAGCCCATCTTGCAGAAAGGAGAGCACAACTGTGATCGGGCATCTACGGGGGTCTTCCCGGCGGGAAGAACACCAATCGATGAACAGGTTCCACTTCAACGCGTAGGCATGCCTAGTAGAGTGGGCTCTAGCTGAAGTGATGGTGTTTACTACTGCTGGAGGTAAACCCCTTAGAACCTCAGCATCCCATCCAGAGACCACACGTGGAGATTCCACAGGTCTGGGCATAGGTGCCAGAGGGTGCCCCCTCTCTGAGAAAGGAGAACCTTCCTCAGGGGAATACGCCAAGGTTGGGTTGTCACGAGGAGCATCAGTTCTGGGAACCAAGTCTGACTAGGCTAGTATGGCGCTACTAAGAGGACCTGCTCCTCATCCTCCCTGACCTTGCACAGTGTCTGTGCGAGAAGGCTCACTGGGGGAAACGCATACTTGCGATGGGACGTGTCCGGGGAGGCGAACACGTCTACCTGAGCATCCCCGAAGTGTCTCCAGATCAGCTGGACTGTCTCGGGCTGGAGTCGCCACTCTCCCGGAAGGGCGGGCTGTTATGACAGCTCGTCGGCTGCACAATTGAGCTCACCTGGGACATGAACAGGACAAAGCGACCTCAGATGCTTCTGACTCCAAAGGAGAAGATGGCGGGCGAGTTGCGACATGGTGCGTGCCATGCCCATCTCGGGACTCGATCGTGAAGGCAATGCTGAAGCAGTCTCATATGAAGCAACCCGAGCGGCGTGACCACGGCAGTGGATGCCATAATCCCCAGGAGCCTCTGAAACTGTTTCAGTGGAACCCCCTTCCTTCCTCGAAATGACTCCAGGCAGTTCAGCATTGACTGAGCACCGAGTCCAACTCGACACCAAGAAAAGAGATCCTCTGCACAGGGGAGAGTTTGCTCTTTTCCCAGTTGACCCGAAGCCCCAACCGGCTGAGGTGGTTGAGTACAACGTCCCTGTTTGCGCACAACTGAGCTCGGGACTGGGCCAATATGAGCCAGTCATTGAGGTAGTTGAGAATGCGAATGCCTGCTTCCCTCAAGGGAACGAGGGCTGCCTCCACGACCTTGGTGAAGACACAAGGCGACAGGGACAGCCCGAAGGGGAGAACCTTGTATTGATATGCCCGCCCCTCGAACGCAAAGTGGAGAAACGGCCTGTGTCGGGGGGAGAATTGAAACGTGAAAGTACGCGTCCTTCCGGTCGATCGATGCGAACCAATCAAGAAGCGGTGCTTGTCGGGCTCCCTCATATCCGCCAGGGTAAGCCAAAGGTGGTGTTCCTGGACCACCAAGGTGGACATCGTCTGACCCAGGGACCACACCGTGACTTTCGTCGCCCGTAGGGCAAGGTCTGTCGCAGTGCGCAGTTTCTGCATTACACCCGGAACTACCCTCGTGCAGCTGCTTTAATGCCTTGGCCTGGTAGACCTGCAGGAGGGCCATGGCATGCAGGGCAGAGGCGGCCTGTCCAGCAGCACAAAGCCTTGGCCATTAGTGCGGACGAGAACTTACAGGCCCTGGACGGGAGGCGTGGATTATCCCACCAGGCAGCAGCGCTTTGCAGGCAAAGCTGCATTGCAATAGCAGGCTCAACTGGGGGAATCTCCACATACCCCTTAGCTGCCCCGTCGTCGAGGGCACTCTCCCAGAAGGAGGCAACGTAGCTGAATCCTCATCTCCAGAGCTTAGCTCGTCTCCCCGATGCAGTGATCGACATCTGGTCATCTGCTGGTGGGCCGGATGAAGTGCTGGGTCCCGCCCTGTCCGAGGCACCAGCCTCCGCATCGCGGAACACCGGGGGGCACCATGCGCTGGAGGAGTGAGGGGCCCATGGAGACTCACTCGGTGGGGAAGCCCTCACTGTGATCCTCAGATCACCCTGGCCATGAGCCGAAGTAGCCCTCCTCTTAAAGGAGGAACTAGAACGGGGCATGGGGAGGGGGACTCCTCCTCGTTTGATGTAGAGGAGCCTTGATCGCAACATCGCAATGGTCATGTTCCCACAAGGAGAACATGACTCATCCACGAACGCTGCATCAGCGTGCTCAAGGCCCAGGCACGAGATGCAGCGATCGCGACCATCAGATGGAGCCAGGAAGCGACCACATCCAGAAATGCACAAGTGAAAAGACATCTTTAAAAAGACGCCCCATCACTCGTGGAGCTCTTTTAGTAATTGCTCTTTTAGTACTTTAAACACAGAAGTTTTGAAGCGCCCAGGAGGAGTTGCAGTGTGACCGCAGAATGAGAGCTGCAGCACACGCCGTAACACCAACACTCGTAAATCGGCTTGTCTTGACGACACTCTGCTCAGGAAGCTGAAGGCTCGGCTCCGAAGCGAAAAGCTGTTTGTGTGACTGCATGCGCTCTCCTTTTATACCCGCGCTGCGGGGCGGGGTGTGCGATACAAATCTTGCACACCAATATTCATTGGCTCGTTTTCTTAACACTCGAAGGCGCGATCCCGATTTTGTCAGTCACTGACGTATCGTTGAACGTGACTGACTGAAAGGGAACTCGTTCCTGTATCTTAGGGAACCGTGTTTGCAATAGTAACCAAGTACGTTTTTTACACTACCATTGAGAAATTCTAACCAAACTATGTTATAGACTTTTCATTAAGACCCTAAAGAATCATATAAACTTGTGGAAAATGGGCATCCCATGACCCCTTTAAGCAAATATAAGACCTATATAGGCTATATAGAACCAAAGGCACAAATTAAGTAGTCTATTAAATAATAAATCTGCTACACCAATCAACCACATCATTAAATCCATTTGCCTAATTTTGTGTGAAAATAAACCCGAAAGATAGCCAAATGAAATATCCACAGGAGGACTCATGATTTCAGATTCTATAAATATGACAAACAACAAGCCACATAATTATGATTTCACTCCCGCCCACATTCCTGTAACCTGATTAAAATGTACTGTCATCAAAATGGATATTTTCTCACAAAAAGTATTAACACTGCACTACATGTAATGGGCATCAATTATACCTTTCCACTTATTGTTCTGAAAGCCCATTAAGAAGTAAATATATATATATATATATATTTGACTATTTTTTAAATATAATTGTTTACTCGATAAGTGTATTTATGTTGCTGCATGCATTTCATTTGTCCATTAAAAAGACTTTTGACATCCATGATTTCTGGCTTTGAAGAGCAGGGGCACTGCCACGGTTTCTGTTCCCCCTGGACAGCATATTCACTCGCTTTTTTTGAAGAGAACTGGTTAGCATATATTTGGTACAACAGCTGAAAGAGTTTTTGCAAAGGACACAATTTTATAAAACTTAAAAAAATCTGTTTGAGTATGTGGTGAATCAAGGTCAAAGTCGTCAAGTCACCATTATTTATATAAAGCTTTTTACAATGCAGATTATGTCAAAGCAGCTTTACAGTATTAAATATGAATCTGTGTAGTAGTTGTTTCAGTTTTAGTTGTTTTCTTTGAAAGCCTGTGCAGTAACCTTTTCAATAGGGCTTTCAAATAAAACACCCTTTCTCAGAGGATAGCATAGCTTCTGTGTATTAAAGCTATGATTTACTAAATGGTTAGCTTCAGGATCTGAAAATGTATTAAAGCAGCTTTGCAGGGTGCAGGGACTGTATTGCGTGGTTGTTCCAGATGCCTATTATTTTACAAGCACACAACTGCTCTCCTTTGCATTTGTGTAATTTTTCCTTTTTCTTTGCAGTGTTCAGGGTTCAGGTTTCTTGAACACTTTTTCATCCTTGTTGCCATGGGAATGGCAGGGAGATGATGAGTAAATTCTTTTTTTTTGAGTCGAACAGCAATAGAAGTTGAGAGTGAGAGTGTGAAAACCTCTATAAGAAAAATCTAAATGACCATCTCCCAGTGGACATATATATATATATACACTTCCAAAAATGAAAGAACACAATATAACACGCTAAAGCTATACATGCAAAAACAAGTATTACATATGATCTGATAAAACATATTCATAAAATATACAGGAATTAAGTCACATGATCAATTTCATGGTAAAATAACAAAATATAGACAGAGAATTTGAAGTTAAATTCTTAAAACTGTTATCAAGATGGAAAACTTCATAAAGCCAACTTGATATCTGTTCTTGACCATTTGGTTAAACTAACAAAATTTTATATTTTTTGATCTTAAAATAAACAAAATTTATATTTCTTTATATTAAAACTTTTATATTTCTACAATCATTTAAGATAGGGTGTAATTTCAAAGCATCTAATTATTTTTTTGTTACATTACAAATCCACAAAAATTAGAAAGCCTGTATTATGACTGTTATAATGGCATCTCTAAAAAACAAAAACTCCCACCGGAGTGTACAAACACAAAATAATACAAGCCGGTTACCAAGTAATACATACTGTTGCTAAGTAATAGCGTTCCACACATTGGTTCTCATGAGCTTCTAAGGCCCACAGCATCCTCATTAGTGGTGGCTGGAGAAATAATGAACCACACAAGGGACTAGTGAAAGGAAAAATTACCTTTCAGATTCAAAAAGCTTCAGGGTTTACCTCCAGCCTGGCCAGCCTCAGAACAAATCATCATGTAAATGAAGGCGGCACACTACAAAGGCTCAGACGGACACAGCGGTCTCAACTGAGCAGAGAACTTTTTTTCCATGACAAACAGATATTACAAATTTATTCTTAAATGCGTGCCATTTGACAAATGAGAAGGGAAAAATATCCTTTAGCTGGTTGATTGGTTGTTTGTTTTTAATGGCATCTCAGGAACAAGCAATTGGTTAGACGCTGTTCATATGATATATAAAACAACCTTGTGCTGTACAGAAATATCGATAGGGTTACCCCACCTTTTGGCTGATACACTTCTGAGACCTTTCAAATCAGTCAATCAAAAATGGATTAAATTAAAACTGAATAAAATTGGCACAAGTCATAACTAGAAAAATGTATATGACCACAAATTCCATGAGGTTTAATAGTATTAATTTCCATGATTTTATTCACTTCCAGTCATGGAAATCACAATTTTAAAATTCACATTAAAAATCATGTCTCTTCACAAAGTCTACTTATCAGTTTGGAACATGCGTATCTTTGTAAAATTCCTTTCCTTTATTTTCACACTGAAAATAATTGAAAACTGAGCAATCGAAAATAAACTAAAATAGAAAATGTCTAAGTGTAAAACAGAATCACAAAGCCAGGAAAAAACAACACAAACCAAAACATACACAGCACACAAAATCGTATTACATTCATGGCATAAAACAGAAGATTGCACATTTTCACCAAATATAGCAGCACCTGACTTGAACAAACTTCTATAACGATCTAAATCCTATAAAAGAATAAAAAAAAAAACATTGTGCAATTAAAGTAGTTCAATGTACAGGCTCTGTAAACTGTCTCATCTGAACAATCTTTGACAGCTAAAACATCCTGCGGTTCGAAGAAAGACCAAACAGATCACAGCTTAATAAGATTGTACTATAAGAATTTCAAAAGAGGCTTCAGAAACGTCCTCCACTACACCACAGATCGATGCTCCCCACACACATAAACCGCACTGGGGCGGATACGTCTCTTCGTGTTGCCAGGCAGCGGCGGCAGGAACTTGAAGTACTTGGGCATCAGGTCAAGGCAGGCGTCACGGAACTTCTTGATTCTCCAGTAGTAGATAAGTGGATTCAGAGCCGATTTGAGATAGCAGATCCACAGCAGCCACGTGCTGATCTCAAAAAAGTTCTGCCGGTAGTAGAAGGCGCGACTGAAGGTGGACAGCAGGCTGTAGGTGGCGAACGGAGCCCAGCATGCGGTGAACACTGAGAACAGAATGAGGATCGTGGTGAAGGCACGTGTTTTGAAGCTCATGTCTACATTCATCTGAAAGGGTCTCTGCAGACTCATCAGACCCAGCTTGCTGGCCTGGCTGAAGCACACCGAGTCGGGGTGGGAGTGGATGCGCAGAGCGTTGTGGCGGAGAGTACTCAATATGCCCATGAATGTGTACAGCATCACCAGGAATGGTACAAAGAAGAACACCAGCATAATGAGCATAACGTAAGCATGGTCGCCACGCTCAACTGTGTAGCCGAAAACACACTGCGGTGCTCTGGGGGGATTGTACAGGGCTGGGTGGCCAATGGAAAGTGGGAAAGAAAAGCAGAAAGACAGAGACCATGAGACTGCGATTAACACTTTGGCCCTGCGTGGACTAAGTTTGTCCTGCTTTTGGACAATGATTAGGAAGCGGTCCACACTGATGATCATCAAAATAGCCACTCCCTCCATCAGGAACATCCAGAAGAACATGGCCGAGATGCGGCAAAATGCCTCTCCGAAGATCCAACGCGTGGTCACCATTGTGACTAGCGCAAAGGGCATGTTGAGGACTGCTAACATCATATCGGCAAAGGCGAGACTGGCCAGCAAGATGTTAATAGCAGAACGCATAGCGGCTCTCTGGTAAACCATGAGGCAGACCACCATGTTTCCGAGGAAGGCCAGCAGCAGCACACAGATGATAACCAGGCCAAAGAACACCTGAATGGGCACGTTCAGGCCCTGAACAGGGTCCGGCCAAATGGTTGAAGGCGTAACGTATTCTGATAGCGCCCGGAGCTCTAGCGAGCTGTTGACTTTTGCCGAGGAATTCTCCATGGCTCTTGTACCTGCTGGCTGGGTCAGCACCTTAGGCGTGAGGAACAGGGTTGTACTAGGCTGCCCTGAAGCCACAGGTGGACTAGTGGAGGAATAAAGCATGCTTCTTTTTGCATTTACATGGTAAAAAGAGCAAGCTCAGCCTCTCGGACAGGTCACTAGTACACATCTCAGCATGGAGGCAGACCCTGTGGAAGCAGAAAAAATTTGGAATTAGGAAATCAGTCATGCAAGAATGTCACAGACAATCAAGTTTAACAATCAATCACCTAAATCCCCAAATACAATTTGGTTTGTACCAGGCATACATACAGTGCAAGTGCTGTAAATTTAATTTTCAGAATAGTATCCAGGGGCCTCATTTATCAACAGTTTGTAGAAAAGGTTCTATATTTTGTCCTTATATTTATACACATTCATACATTTAGGTACAAGTTGGTAGATCACACACTTTACGTGAAACTGTGATTATGTATTCATTACGCACACATCTGTGCATACACAGTGTTAATAAATGAGGGCCCAGATTTTTCAAACCACGCATACACTGTACATTTAACTCACATAGGCACCATCTCTTTTTTTTTTTGTGCACTAAATACTACACACACAAGACAGCAACACTTCTGTACTTTACTGTACAGGAAACAGATGAGATGGTACAAAAACAAAGATTGCCAGATTGGGCGGATCTCTGATTGGGCAGTTTTGAATATGATTTAGGGTTGTGCCGATAGATGACAGTATTGTTTATCGATAATAGTCAGAGATATCACCTGTAGCTGAGGAATTTGACGATAGCAAGACGATCATTATTATTATTATCAGGCTAGTATTATTATGTAATAAATAGTATGGCTTATTTGTTCAATTATATTTCTTTTTACAAATTTTTACAAGGTTACGAGTATGTTGCCTTTCATTGTCTTCTCTTCCGGGTCTGTTGTGAGTGCGTTCACGACGCTGCTGACGTACGACGCTACTGACGTGTTTTCTGGTGCGCCCAATAACAAATATAACATGTCAGCAGTGTCGTACGTCAACAGCGTCACTGCAGTCTTGTGAACGCACTCACATGAACCCAGAAGAGAAGACAATGCTGAATAAAGTCGTAGTTTTTGTTATTTTTTGGAACAAAATGTATTTTCAATGCTTCAACAAATTCTAACTGACCCTCTGATGTCACATGGACTACTTTGAAGATGTTTTTATTACCTTTCTGGACATGGACAGTATACCGTTCACACAGTTTCAATGGAGGGACTAAATCTAAAATATCTTAAACTGTGTTTGGAACGACATGAGGGTGAGTTATTAATGACAATTTTCATTTTTGGCTGAACTAAGCCTTTAATGCAGAGTTGGATGGTGCTAGTGTTGATGCTGGTGATGAGCCAATACTTTTAGCTATTTTTTTATCCACTTTTATCAAGAGCGATAGCAGGCATCCATGATGATTAATGAGTGACATGTTTTTAGTGCGATAGGGGATCCGATTTTGCACTAATTGCGTAGCTAATTCTGATAACACTGGGCAATTCTCCATCACCACAAAAGTTTAGAAGTCAAAGGCTGTGTCCTAAATCAACTCCCATACCTTAACAGTGCAATAATTGAGGGGACAATCATTTATAGTGGTATCCAATACCATAGTGTATAAAATACCCATGACCTGTGAAATCCAGTGCTTCTGGAGCACTCAGTGTCCAAATTTGTCCACTCTGAGGACAGAATAAAAAATTTGTTATTAATATTTCTAAACTCAGATTTGTGTATTGTCCATTTGTTTTCTGTTTGTTTATGTATTTATTTGGTAAAGTATTGAAGTATTAAACTAAAAAAACATGTTTCTTCCACCCTTGTTATACAGAATAAGAGAATAAAACAAGCATTTTTGCTTATAAACAGCTCACAATAAAAATGCTGTATTTTTATCCATGTTGTTCAGGAATAATAGATGCTAACTCTGGAAAAGTTTGGAGAATTCTGATATTAGAATGTGAAACAAAACCAACGTTATCTGCGGTAATATCCCAAACTGTAAAACGTCCATAAACTCTCTAATTCAAATAATGCACGTTTTGAAACACACACAAAGGTTTTATGAAGTTATAAACTTGTATTTCAGCCTAATAAATGATTACGTGTGCTAATTAGTCTGAACAAAAACAGCAGATGGGCTGAACGAAAATCCATATTCACTGTAATTAGTATCAATTTAAAAAATGAAAAATTGTAATAAAAAATCTGAATAAACAGGTTCTTCTAAAGCCTAAACTAAAGCCTGATTGCAGTTGCCAAGCAACATAGGCACATTTATATAGAATAATAGCCTACATAAAACACAGTTCATTCAATACCAAGTTTAGAGTCAGAATATGTTTTCAAATACTACATTTAAAATGTAACAGGTTAAAATAAAAGTGTCTGGACTAGCTTTTCATTATCCTGATGAATAGCCCTGACTTAAAATGTACATTTTAACTAGAAGACAATAAGAGAGCATACTGTCTTGTCAAAAGGTTCCTTTAGAAAAGCAAAGTCTAAATGTTTTCCAAGGTGCCACTTTGCCCATTTGCAACTAGGCAAAACAATGAGAGAAAAAGGCAATGGTGTTTAGACACTTTAATGCTAAAGATACTCATCCACCCACATGCAAGCACCCATGCATACTCACACACATAATTATCTTCACACACACACACACACACACACACACACAAACACACACACATATGTTGTCATATGATAAGTTGTTTTCCTCATAGGAACAAAAAAATGTGGTTTTACCTAGTGCCCCCACGTTTGGTTTATCTGGGTTAAATCATATGACTCAGATTCTAAAAGGTAGCTGTTTTGCACTGAAATGAACAGGCTTGTTTCAAAGCACAAGTCTAACTGAAGTGGAAAGCATCTTGTAGATTAATGACTACCAGTGGTACAGTAGAAGCCGAAACCATAGTGACAGCAGAGACAACCTGGTCCTGTCACGTTTACTGAGTAGTTGTGGATCCTAGCAACAGGAATAAAATGATTAAGTGTCTCTTCATCTATGCTTGGAGAATGTTTCCATCCATTCTGAACCACAATCACGTAGTCCAAGACGGTTTGATGCTCGAGACCTAGAAAAGTCCTCCATTTCTTCTATAATCAGACAGAAAAGGTCCGGGCTAGAAGAAGATACTCAATGATGAAGCTCATTGAATTCCAGTTACTATGGACCAAAGACTTTCATCTCACATGAACAGGTTAGAAATAGCTATAAGATTCATACAAATCTTACGAGTTGAGTTTTGTTGTACTGATATTATATTCATCCAGTGAAAATCTTCCCTGCAATAATTTAATTAAGAAATATTTGTAATGTATAAATTAAATTATACATTAAATTTTAATATCCCTCAAAACAGAACAGATCTGGAAGAACCACCTTGCAATTGGATCAACTGATGTAAAATGGAGGAAAGTGCAGAAAACATTGCAATGATATTTATCTTATATATTGCTTTCAAAACACAATAATTAAATAAGCTGGTGTTTTACCTTGATTCTCCTCTGTGGCTTTTTTGAAATCTATAATGCCGCATCCGTCACATCATCATACGCTTCGCTTCACACTCGCGTCCTTCTCTCGCCAGATGTTCATCACACATCTCTACCTTACCTACAATACGCGTCCATTCGTGAGATATTCGAGTATGAAACCAGGCTGACACGTTGTCGGTTGAAAAAACTAAACGTGTCAAATAAAAATAAAAACATCAGAGTTTGAACGTGTTGGGGATGTAAATCAATCCGAAAACCACAGCTGCAATCCAGATGTTTAACCTCGTAATAATCTAAAAGAAAAAAAAATCCCTGAGTTTAACAGACTTAAAATATAGATGTTTTGTCGAGTGCAAATGCTCATTTTAAAAAGAGAGCAATCCATGATACATTTTGTACCCGCTTCTCCTTTCGCAAATGCATCCCAAACACACCGTGTCGCTCGTGCTGTCCGCTTTCACCGAGTACCGCGTCACTCGAAGTTAACCAATTACATTTCAGCGCCGGATTCGATTTTCACACCGTTAACCAATGAAAATGCAGGAGTCGCCAGCTGGAGTTTTCACCGCGGCCAATCATCGATGTCGATGCAGCTGGGTTTGGTTGCGGGATGGGAATGAATCTAGTGACCGCGGTAGTACTGCGATGAGCAGCGAGTTGAAATATAAAACACAATGAAATAAACAACATAACGAAAGCAGTAAAGCTTTGATATAGTTATCAGATGAATTAAGTGTTCTGAAACTGAACCCAATGTTTCATTCGAACCACGCACGCTGAGGACATCTGCTGGTCCGAGTGTGTAAATCTGGGACAGACCAAATGGCACGTGTGTCCCCCATTAAACTAATACATAATACATCTGAAAATAAATGAGTTTCACATAACATTGATTATATAATTCATAGTAAACCATAAAAATCAAATCACACAAAATGATTTCAAAACTCATCACATTGAGGATAATAACTGGGACTGGCAAAGAAGTATTGATGAGAAATATTCACGAGCAAAATGACTGTGTAAATAATTATATTCAGTACACTGGATCAAAATGACTAATACATGGGGCAAGTGATTTATTGTCAGTGAAAACAGATGCAACCTGCAGTGTTCACATAAACAATGCATTTGTGAGCCAGTTTCTTTATATTAAACAAAAATTATAATCCGCACTGACGTTTTACGTTAGGAAATTGATCTGGCTGACATAAGATTTCCAGTCCAGTAATGTTTACATTACCTTAGCTTAGTTATTACTAAAATACATATGCCATGCTTTAAACGAGACAACAAATGAATAAATAATTATGACAGGCTCTTCAAAAACAAAAAATACAAACACACTACAAGCAACATGTCAAAACACATGTATTTAGATACTGTGCGTGTTTCAGAGATGGCTCGAGTCTGTATCCGACCGTGTTTATATGTGCTAAGAATCCTTGATCTGTTGAGTCTCCTCTGTTTTTGGTGGAATGATTTTGATGTCAAAGGGGAAAAAGAATTCAGTCAGTGCTTTGGCATCTTTCGGGTCCAGAGAGTACTCCTGTGCCAGCTTCTCTGGAGTCCATGTCTTAGGGAGGCGTTTGTGATTGTTAAGGGCAGTTAAAGCTTCCACAAGCGACAGTTTGCCTTTGGGAACATCAGTGACATCACAGAAACCATAGTGGTCTCCCGGCAGACTGTACTTCAGTGCCCTGCGCGGCGTCTCCTCCTCGACCTTCTTAACCTCGGGACCTGCTTCAGCCTGCAGCACACAGACACAGAGAGTCAGCCACACCAGCAGAGGGCAGTGCACACCACCTCTTTATTATACTGTAGTTTAAAGCAACATGCATTAATTAAAAGTAATGCATTACAATATTGTGTTGCCCCCTAAAAAAGTAAATAGTTGCATTACTTAGTTACTTTTTATGAAAACTAATGAATTTTGTTATTTTTCCTTATCGGAGCATGATTGTTTTTAATATGTAAAAAAAAAATTAAAAAAAATTGGCAAACGTAAAAGTCCTTTTTAAAAAAGTCCTTTTTAAAAGTCCTGCGAAAAAGCGAAACAAAAAAATTGGACGTGATGACGGAATAAAACAACAGATTCCTATAGATGCTTCCACATAGACCGCAAATATTCACACAAAGAAAATGCGAATGTTTTTTTTTTTTTTAACCAGTCCAAAGAATCTTTCAAGTTTGACAAAGCGAAAACATTGGCCGTCCAATAAGATTTGAGCATTACATCACGTGGCCAAAGCAACTGCTATTACCAAGCGTCAACCATCTGTTCTCTCTCGTGAAACCAACACGGAGTGACTAAAACTGCAATTCATCAACTGGCCGCCTGAGGCTCTCCAAAAGTCAGCCCCATAAACTCCCCATGTTAAAATGCGCAACTTAACAGCAGAAAAAACCACTTGAGTGACAGGTGGATTGCCGCTGCTGTCACCACCGTTGAGCCAGGTGGGTGTGGTTTCAGCACCAGGTCCTGCCTCTTTGCCCATTTTCAATTATCCAGGAGTTATGAGATGCTAACGGTCTAATCAGATTCAATGATCTATGCTAAACTATGCTAAAAGTGCTACCGCCAGACCCGGGGATCGGCTGAATGGATTAGAAAACGGTAAACCTCAACTGTTTAACTCTAGGGGAGTTGGAAAATGAGCCCATTTTCAAAAAAAGTGGAGTGTTCCTTTAATTATATTTTCAGATGTATTCTTGTAAGCATTATGGATAGTTTTTGTTTCTGATGAAGAACCAAAAGTTATTTATCTTGATTAAATGCTGCATATTAAGCAGCGGAGGATATAAACCAAACGAGATACATATGCTACATGACGAAAAAATGCATTGCTGGTCGATCGCTCTGTGTGAATCATAGACTGTATAAAAACATGGACGTAGTGTCCATGACGTCACCCGTAGACTCCTGAAATGCGTTTTTGAAGCTTAAAGTGTGTAGAGCGGGCCGTCGCCATCTTGGCAGCACGTCACCGCGCGACTCTCCCGGACAATCGAAAATGGGCAAAAAGGTGGGAGCTAGTTGCTGAAGCCACGCCCACTTAGCGCGACGCCACTGTCAGCAGCGGCAAACCACCTGTCACTCAAGTGGCCACACCCTTAATTTTGCAGAACTTTAAGTCTTAATATAATTTAAACGGATGAGTTACAAAAAAAATTCACCCCCCTCACAGTTGTCATGAAAGGCAAAATTAGCTATATAGACCAAAATAATTTTTTGCACCAGGCTGTAAACATGTTTTTTCCTGCTGTAAAGTTGGGCATTTTAACATGGGGAGTCTATGGGATTGACTCCCTTTTGCAGCCAGCCTCAAGCGGCCAGTCGATGAATTACAGCTTTAGTCACTTCCTTGTTGGATTCACGAGAGAGAGCGGGAGGTTGCCGCTCGGTGTGAATCCACTATTTGTCAGCGATTCGCCTTGCTTTTTCACATCAGTGTTTAACGGCCTTCAGGCTGAAGGAAATGAAAGTTTACGTAATACTACATAATGTACGTAACTTAAGTAATTATGTGTACAGTAGAGGGCGCAGCTCAAACAAACCTAATGGCTGTGCTGCCATTCTGGACTGCATTAAGAATAGGGCGCATGAGAAGTTTCTACACTACAAATAGTGCTGGGGAAAGTTACTTTTAAAAGTAATGCATTGCAATAATGAGCTACTAGGGCTTGAATGACTTCTGACTTTTTTAAAGTCGACTTTTATGTGATGAAAGTCGAGTCGAAGTTGACTAGTCGCTGATGATGTCATTAATGAACAAATAAGTCTGGAGCAGTGAAAAACACCTTGTGCACAGCTATGGCATGCTGTATACCACATGGCTATTGCTTCTATAACAGCTCATTTTTATCAGTTCTTTTGCCTTTGGGTCGTTTTATTTCTCACAGATTTCTGCTCGTTCGAAATCAGACACAGGTAAAGTAGCACAGTAAAGATTACATTTATATGAATGCATTAGTAAGAGCGATTGTGTGTGTGAATTATTTCTACATGGCAGCGTCTCTCTAGTAGTCGTCAGGCTGTGGGATTTAGTTATTAACAAATATATGCTTGAACTTTTCAGTTTCTAAGCTATTTTACTGAGAAATCACAGAACAGTGTTGACAGTACATTTCCGCGCTGAATGATTCTGAGCACGAGTGATCTGCGCGTGACGTACGAGCTACTGTCTGTAGTCTGTGTGTGTGTGTGTGTTACAGTGCAACAGTGCATTAGATTAGAACAGCAATTAACTTACCTGTACAATAAGCTGTTTAGAATGTGCATTTTCCCTTTCTATTTCGAGGATCCTGTAATATAATTACACGTCAAGTGGAGCTTTCAGAGTATACAATTATTTGTCATTTTAAATGTTCGGAAACGGTGCGTAAATGTGGAAGTCCTTCAAAGATGAATCATCCTGTTGTGCCCTCTATAGGACCAGTGACTAGTCAACGTCAAGCTTAAAGCTTCATGGCAGAGCATTGAAGTCGACTATTTGATCAGTCGGTGCAACCCCTATGAGTTACTCCCTAAAAATGCATTACTTTGTTATTTTTATAGAAAGTAGTGCGTTATGTTACTTCTGCGTTACTTTTTCTTATCTGGGCTGGGCTTGCTTGAATGTTTTTGATATCAAAAAGTTTTATTTTTGGCATATGTTAAAGCCCTTTCAATCCAAAGTGAAATGAATAAGCCTCAAGATGACAGAAATGTAAATTCAATTTACATTTAATTATTGCAGGTATGCGTCATATGAGTTTGCATTTCAGTTTTTATTCATTTTAAGGAATACTAAATCAGTTTTTATCCGTTTAGAGTGTTTCTAAGCCTAGTTTTTAAAACATGGACTCTTTCTTACCATTTACACAGTCTATTGATTTAATAGAAAAGGTGTGATTTCTTACAGAGCCTACTGTAGTGCAGTCTGTCTGGCAGTAAAACACACATGCATATTATGTGTTGCATTTCAAAAGGATAAGACTTGGATCACATCCATGCACAACCTTCACACATCGTAGAGACCTACTTTCTACTGCATAAAAAGAATTCACAAATGTCATATTTTCTGCATCATTCAGTGCAGATTGACAACTCTTTGAGTTTATATCAATGAATCTAAATCAATGAATAGCTCTGGTTAAGCCACAGTAATAATTCAGACATACTATAATTCTGTAGAGTAATATTTTTATATTTTCTATTTGACATGACGTTAACTAACTAGTGATCATTCTTACTTAATATTGCGTTGTGACATAATTCAGAGTACAAAATTAACACCCTGCAAGCACCAAATGCAGGTACTTTTCTATGTGGCCTGTAAATTTCCCAGTACGAAGCATTTGAAATTGGCTACAAAGGAAACTGAAGAGGGGAAAAATGCACGACCTAAGTTGTCTGAAGCACAAGAGTAATTTGAACGAAAGGCTTTAAAGAGGCTCAGGAGCACGTGGGCGGCTGCTGCAGGTGCTGACCGACTGCTTGTGTTGTTTAATGCACTTGAGATACGTTTTCCCAAGCGCATAACGTATTTTACTGTTATAATTCTACACTTTGTAAATTTCATGAATTTAAAGTCAAGTGCACATTTGCATTTTTCAAAAATAAGTGAGTTGCTGTTACTTCAAAGGTGAAACAAAATAATAAATGTTTTCCCCCTAATACACACTGGCCACAATCATTGGACCCCTTTTATTCAATACTTTTTGCAACCTCTATTCGCTAATCTCTTAAAATGAATGATGAGGTTGGAGAAAACCTCTTCATTGTTGCCCTTATGATGGATATGGAAATGCTTTTTCAATGTTTAGCCATTTTCTTTCAGGCAATTTCTATTTTGTGAAGGACAACTATCTTTTGCCGCACATCAGAAGTACATTCTTTGGTTTGACGATGGACCCACTGTTTCCAAAGTGCCCTGTGGTTTTCCCTTTCTTTATAACTATGCTGTTGATCCATTTTAAGAAATGTTGCTGTTGGTGAAATTTGAGACAATTTATTAAAAGGCAACTTAATAAATATGAATGAATGCATCTTGTTGATAGCCCAGTAGTTGCTGCTGACTTTAATTGGTCTGTAAGTCAAAAGATCCTAAAAGTCAAACCTGAGGATCTGGATCTTTAGACTCCACATAAACGTCCTTGAGCATCGACAGCAGTGGATCATTCTTCAGGTGAATCTCTCCTGACATAGAAACACATATCTCAGATCATGCAAATAGTGTGTAACATTGCAGTTTTATTTTTGGACAGAATCCATTGCACATGCTCTTTATATGGGTCTGGCTTTTGGCACAGCGATCTATGAATCTACATCAGACTGCGACCTTTCAATGAAGGCATTGAAAACAAGTTTAAAATCAATGTGTCATACATGGCCTCACTGTGAACAAACCACTAAAGTATGAACAATATGAAAAGACAAGAATACAAATTAAACTTCATTATGATATACAGAGTGCTTATTGTGTTTTCTTATCGAATAAACCAGTTGCTGTCATATTGTTTTACAGTAACGACAGTCTTCACTTAGATAGAATGTTTTATAAAAGCATGATCAATTTATTTTCATTACTATTAATAATAGTTAAGATGTTTTGTCTCGATATTCAAGGACAAATAGAAAGGGAACACCTGAGGGGCTGTCACTGTATGTCAAGCATTAAGATTTGTTGTCACTGTACTAACGTTATTCAAACCCCTTTATTAGAAGGAGGTGTTCACATATTTATGTTTGTGCAAAGCAGGTTCATTAACACTATCACATAAATATAATTCGCCTTAAATGTGAAGTTAAAGAACGAATCTCTCTGGCAGTCTTTGAGCGGATATTTAATTTCCCCTCCTCGCTGTAATAAACCATATTCATAAGTCATATTTCTTCTAAAAGACACAAGGTTTGATGCTTCACCCCTAGAAGGATCTTGACGATCTAAAGTCAGTAATCTAGCCGGCTCTAACACGCCTCTCACCCGCGAGCTCTTCTCGTGGACTTCTGCTGGATGCTGGATGTCGAGGTGCTGCTGTAGGTTTTGTCTTGCTTATTTCTCGTTGAGCTCGGTTCTCTAGATTAAAGTTTCTGATCAGGCGTGTTACTCTTGAGCCCATGTTTGAAATCTCTACACAGAGGACGTTCTTCTTCTGTTAAAGGTGCTAAAAGGCATTGACCGCTCTTTACTGCCCCCGACTGGCCGCTACCCCGGTCGACACAAAGATTTGTTTATTTGTTGGCAATATTTTTGTTTCTTATTAAAGCTGCGGAAGAACATTGTAGCCGGATCTACTTCTTTCTGTTTATAGGTGCGTTCAAATTCTATGAACAAAATCCTTGCCTTACCAGAAGTGTATTAACTATATATTGATTGTCAAAGTATTTGGTATCTGTGCCGAATTTCTTGGGAGATTTACATAACATTTAATTTTCACAAACATTTTACAGAAATAGGATTAACATGTGATTAACAATTATTATTATTATTATCAGTGTTCCTGTAGCTCTATTGGTAGAGCACTGCGCTATCAAACGCTAGGCTAGCCTTTGTAAGTCACATTTGGATAAAAGCGTCTGCTAAATGCATAAATTTAATTTTAATTTATTATTGACAATATTAACATTTTACAATATGAATATTATTATTAACAATAATTAACATTACCTACTAGGCATGTCCAGATATTTGTCATCTGGAAATGCTTTTGTACTGTTTTTTTATGATGAAGTTATGTAAAATATATATATTTTTTCCTTTGCTGCACGAGTCTGCGTGAGAATATGGGGGTGTGGCGTGAGAGCGTGAGAATTGGGTCAATTGCGTGAGTCTCACGCTGAATGCGTGAGAGTTGGCAGCCTTGATTAAATAGTGCGTCATTTAGGACGCAGCTTATGATGAATCATGCTTGTACTGGGTGAAATAATCTAAATATAAACACATTTATTTTAGGTGTACTGTAGTGATTGAGGACAAGCCAAAAACACATGGTGTACTCGATTAATATATACATTTTGTAAATTTTGAGAAAAAAAAAAAGGTTAAGGACTGCAGCTTTAAAAGTAGTGCTATCACATGCAAAATAAGTTTTTGTTTACATAATATATGTGTGTGTAGTGTATATTTATTATGTCTATATACACACATACATGTATATATTCAAGAAAAATGTATGCTATGTTTATAATAAAAATGTATCTGTAATATAAATAATATAAATATATAGGCCTAGGCTACATGTAAATACATGTAATTATTTTCAATATATATACTGTATGTATGTGTATTCATATATACATAATAAATATACAACCAATAAGACATAGAATAGAAAAGGCATATTGTTTGGATAATTACCGAATTAACTACTAGATATCACCTTGGTCTTGACACAGAAAAACAATGAATGTTTAGATGATGAATATGAAACAATTCGTTACAATATACCAATATCAAAGTGTCAGACCTGGTGCTTGATGAAAAATGTAGAGTACTTTTGGGAATCATGTATGTATAGTCAAGTTTTGGTTTCACACATTCAGATGATTTCCACATTAACAGTTTCTCTGAATTCTTTGTTTGTTAAAAAAATAAATAAAAAGCATGCTTCTTTAAATGTTCTTAACACGTAGGCTAGTAACAGTTCTATTTAAAACCATACATGACCCTGGAACACAAAACCAGGAATCCAGGAAAATCTGGAATCTTAACGATGCATATTACTACTTAAAAATAATAATAATTACATTTTTATATATTTACAGTAGGAAATTTACAAAATATCTTCATGGAATATGATCTTTACTTAAAATCCTAATGATTTTTGTCATAAAAGAAAAATCTATCATTTTGATCCAGACAATGTATTGTTGGCTTTTTCTACAAATATAACCCAGTGACTTAAGACTGGTTTTGTGGTTCAGGGACACATATTGTCCAGAAGAACCGCTGTGTTAAGATATAAGGATTCTTTATTACCTTTATGTATTTTTTCAAATCTGTAACTAAAAGCAGCTCATTATTGAATTTCTGGAGCTCAGCTATGCAGTCACACAGACTGTCAACACACTCTCAACAGGTAAATGTCGTCTTACAATGATTTGAAATTTAACTGAATTGTAACTGAACACGTAACTTAACGACCACTGATTTCCTATTAGGTCACATTCTGCTCATTCCAGGATATTGAATATATAATCCATTTTGTTAGAGTTTTAAATGATTACTTGGGCATGCCAGGTCACATACACTATCACTTTTTACTTTTAACATTGTGAAAGCTACTCTAGGCCTTCATAAACTGTTTTAAACAAATGAAGAGACACAACTCTAAACATATTTTTGTATATTTCTTCCCAAACGTTGTCACACCCCATGACCTCATCGTCTGCAGAAAGAAACTGCCATCAAAGAGGACTGTGAAGATATTTCACTGGAGTTTGATTGCATTGTCTTCATTGCATATATATTCTGCGTTTAATTTTTCTATGTATTTATTAGTGGTGGGCCGTTATCGGCGTTAACGTGCTGCGGCACGTCCTGATTTTGCTGAGTTAGATGTGTGAACCGAGCACTGAACAGAGCTCTCTTCTGCGAAGTTCTTCTCCTCGAAGTCCCTCCTGCACCTGAACGAACAAATACAAATCGCAGTTTGGACAAACAAAAAGATGTGAAAGAGCCCAATTCAGCACCGCGGTGTTCTGGTGTTCAGGGCTCACGCAGAGAAAGGCGTCTCAAAACACTTGAACATCGAATTTGCTTATTTTTGCTCTTGTGCCACAAATACATACAAAATATGTCAAAATATCCACCTTGGAAATAATGCTCGAAAAAAACTGTCAGTTATTTCTTAAGTGAAAGTAAACAGTTGAGGGAAAAAATGGGATATGTATTATATTGGATGTGTTCATCGTCTCTTAAAGTGACCGCGCCTAATTTAGCTGCTAGCGGCTGTAATGTTAATCCAAGAAAATGAAAATGAAAATCACTCACTGCTCTTGACTGAATTACTTTGTAGTTTTAAGTCAAACCAAAACATTTTCAGACACCAGACATAATTTTTGATATATATAGCAAAACTGTAATAATGTGAGAAATGTTGAAGGTGTCTGAATAAATGTAGGTTTGAGTGTATATTTCATTTTTACATTGAAGACTATCCAGTGCTATTTTACATTTAATTATTTGGTTTCTGTAACTTGACACCTACAAACTTGTGTAAATAGCACAAATAAATAAAAATAAACGAACATACAAATTAAACAATTTCAAACAGGGCCCACTGGTACAACATGGTCCCCGCTGACCCCAGCTACGGCGCTGCTCACGCCTGTTTCACACATACTCCGTCTGCAGTGCGTATGCAGTCTGTGTGTGTTACGTATGTGGTGCAGCTCGCACTCGATGTGCTTTCACACAGGACGCGTTTGCAGTCCGCTACTCGGTACGTAAACGATCGCTGCACTGCTGCAGACGCAACTGGAATCCGTTAACATGGGTGTGTAAAAAAATATGTAACGCATACGCACTGCAGAAGGATTATGTGTGAAACAGGCGTAAGGTTGTTTGCACCTTGTGCAATGTGGAATTAGTTTACAGCTTTTTCACGCACTTTGTGATGCATTTTGGAAACAGGAGATGAGCCCCTTTTCTAATGCACCACCTACTGTAGCTTGATAAACCCCTTCTCAAAGACTTACTGTTTGTCAATTTTATTTGGGTAACATACATATTCTGAATGCCTTCGGCAGAATTCGAATGAGCCATTTTAATCTAGATTAATTTCAAGATCACAGTGAGATTAATCTAGATTTAAAAAAATTATCTATGCCCACCACTAGTATTTATTCATGTTCAGTGTCAGTTAGCATTTATTTATTCAGCTGAAAACTGTGTTAGAGCAATGTTATTTTTTGCTACAAATTCCCATGCCATCTTATTTACATTGCTTAGCCATTCAGATTACATTACCCTAATAGAAGCAACAAGATATTATAAGGAAACTTTACTTGCTTAGGGGCATAGTGTGAATGCTGCAACCTGTTAAAATAAGCAGAGAAATAAATATGCAGCTTGAAACCACCTCAGCTTTTAAAGAGGGATTTAATTGGTAATAAGAAAGACGAGTAAAGCTTGTAAAGAGTGTAAAATATTGTATTTTTTATTTCCAAATGGGAAATGTTAACAAAATGGCAAGTAAAAAAAATGGGAATGGTAATTTTTAGGTGCTTACTGACACTTAGAATACTGTCAAAGCAAGTGAAATGCAGGAGAGGGGTTTAAAGACGTTCTGATGAGCACTGTACAAACCAACAAGGGAAATGGTACGTTTGAGTGTTCCCTTGATCCAAATCCAAACAGTTCCACATAGACTTATGCTAGATTAAATAAAATACATGGAAACAAATACATTTGAAAAGCGTCCTAACATAATAAACAGCACATGAGAATAGAGAGCAGCTATGGAGGTCTGATTGAATGAGGCTGTGTCCGAAACCAAAGACATCTGCTTTGCTTACTCAGTCAGTGACTTGACAAACCACATTTCTCAAAATATGTTTCAGACTGGCAGTCATGTCTAAATATCATAAACAAATTCAAGAGCGTATCCTCAGCAGGAAACATTTATACATTACTTGGACCTAAACAGTAGTAGTACCTTAAAGTCCCCTATTATGGCTTATGAAAGGTTCATATTTTGATTTTGGGAGTCCCCAACAACAGGTTGACATGCATGCAAGGTCAAAAAAATTAATAAATACTTTAATTGTCTTATAATACGCATTTATTTTTACCTTACTTGCTCAAAGTCTCCCAAACGATTCGCTCAATGATTAATTTTTCCAAACCCCTCCTTTTTGTGACACTAATCCGTGGTGATTGGTCAGATTGGATCAGGCCTGTAATGCCTGATAAACCAGCGTTTGTGAGCGCAGTGCTGTTTTGTGTACAGCGTGACCGGGGAAACATTGCAGGATGTTTTCATTCACTCAGAGCTGTGTTACACACTGCAAGAAAGGTCTTTTAAAAAAAATCCCTAATAGGGGCACTTTAAAGGTACATACTTTGAGATACTAAAACAGGGGTAGATAAGGTACAAAGCTGTTCTTTTGAGGGTACAGCCCCAGTGACATGCTGTTGTACTTCAAAAAATGTAAAAAAAAAAACAAAACAAAAAAAAACAAACAAAAAAACTTTTTTTTCTGACAATAGCCTACATAAGTTTAGCTAACTTTACCTCTGACTTAGCAAGATTCTCTTTAAACGTTTGCTCCTCCATGACAGTATTAACTAAAGAGAATCAAAGAGAATCTCGCTAAAAGATTCTGAAAGAGAAAAATGAAAGTAGAAAGAGTTTCTCAAATGTTTCCTGGCAGTAACTCGAATTAAATGTACTACAGTAGCTACAGTACATCCAGAAACACATACATGTAAAGTATGTTTCAATCCCTAGAAAACAGGATGTTGGATTTGAATATTGGATTCAAACATTCTTGGTAACTTCCTTTAAAATACTAAATGCAAGTATGCGGTAACAGGCCAAAAAAACAAACAAACAAAAAACATCTATACTCAGAAATAGCTGGAAAACTAAATGATGCATTTTCTCTGTGGAGATATGCTGATGTATGGCAGTCTTTAACATTTGGCTAGAAGTACAAAAATGGGTAAAATAATTCTTTGTTACATTGGGTTAACATCTAATCATTTGGAGAGGGTGTCAATTCAATTTAGTATCTTAAGTAATATAAAACAAATAAAAAAAAAATTAAGAAATTTTGAGAAACCAACTGCAGGTTGAGATATTTTAGAACCGCTAGAATAATAAAGACTGAATTCTTATTTCTCCATTTGGAACATGACCTCGCCAGCAAAGCAGAAAACGAATAAAGCACATACATTCTCAAATTCAACACTCGTTTTATGCACTGATACGCACCTAAACCCTTCATAGATGTCCAAAACTGCTTCTTTGCAAAGCAACACAAAAAAATTAGTGGGGATTACAAAACAAAAAACCTGAATGAAAACAAACTAGACCTTAAACAGGCATCTCATATTTACACTGAATACAGGCATCATTTCATATCATTATAATGGGTATGGCCACAACTCAGAACAAAAGCCTTTCCACCCACAATTCCTCCTGTTCGCCTCCCCAGCTCGCTCGTGTTTACACCCCTCAAGTTGAAAGTCTGTGCAATCGTTTCAGTCTTCAGTCGACTCGTGTGTGTGGAGCCGCAGGGGAGTAACAAAAGCTTAGGTGAACTCATGAAGCTGTACATGCCTCCGGTCTGGAGGGCCACTTGAGACGGCCCAGGGAGGATGAGCCCAGGAGGCTGGGTTTAGAGGTTGTCTCCGGGCTGATATTGAGGTTCGGTTGCAGTGAAGTAATCCTCGAGGAAGGCTTGCAGGTACTCAAAGGTGGGCCGCTCTTCCGCGTCCTTCTTCCAGCACTGAACCATCAGCTCGTGAAGAGAGCTCGGGCAGTCCTGGGGACTCGGCATCCGGTAGCCTCGCTCCACTTGTTCCAGTACCTCTCTGTTATTCATCCCTAGCAAAAATGACACGAGACTTTTAGCACAACAATACTGTCGGTATGATCATCTGAGAGATTTTTTACGGATGCCATCTAGGAAGACAAAGCTATAAAGGAGTTTACTTTAAGCAGGTTCTCAAGGTACACCGTCCAAATTTGATCAAAATCATTTGCCTGTAACTATTTAGTAACGCTGAAGACCTTGATTAGCTTGTTCTTGAATTGGATTAGGGCTGCAGCTGAACTTGTATACACATAATAACAATAATTTTATATATAGTCTATATATTATAGTCTTCATTTGGAAATCCCAGGGTTTCGGGATTCTCTTACGAGAGCTCTCTCGTACTGCGTCTTAGCTAAGACGCTACGGGAAAAGTCTCTTTTCACGAAATACTGAAGCAAAAAAGTATCCTTAATTTTGTATTTTTGTAAAGCGCATTTGCAGCAGTACACAGCCATAGGCGAGACGGCTCGTTCGCTCATTGGCTTGTTCTGCGGCAACTGCACAGCCTATCGAGCGCGGGCTGATGCAACATCAGACCAATAAGGGCGCTTCGCGCCCTTCTTGCCACTTCCCGCCGAAACGGGTGTGGCCCAACCTATAAAAGGAGCTCGAAAAGGCTGACTCACCTGATTTTTCTGTAAAAACGAGGCCCGTGCACGTACATTCTGCACAGGCAGACAGCGAGTTGAAAGTGGTAAAAGTGCACACATGCAGCCCACGGTTACTCGCAGATATATCGAGTCCCACGGGACCCGCTCAGCCTCCCTCCAGTCGGTTAAGCGCCGGAACGGGGTCGAGGAAGAGCGATCTGCCTGCTGTGATCAGCGCGCTCCCCGCCTCAGATGCGCAGCACACTCGAGCGCCGCCGTTGCCCAGTCAACAGAGCGCGTTTCGCATCCAGCCCTTAGCCATTCATGCAGATGCATGGTCAGTGCTTCCAGGGGTTTCGGATTGGGTGCTAGGCATTATAAAGAGAGGCTACTCGCTACAGTTTTCTCGACGCCCACCGCGCTTTTCAGCGCGCGTCGAAACTACGGTCAAAACAGAAGTAGCACACATACTTCGGGCCGAAATATCAAAACTGTTGAGCAAAGGGGCTGTAGAGCCTGTGTCTCAAAGCGAGGGGGGGCTGTACAGCAGATACTTTCTGGTGCCCAAAAGAGACGGGGGTCTCAGGCCCATACTGGATCTAAGACAGCTGAACAAGGCATTGATGAAACGCAGTTTCAAAATGCTCACAACCAGGAAGCTCCTCGCGCAGATTCGCAGAGGGGACTGGTTCATGTCAATAGATCTGAAGGATGCGTATTTTCAAATACAGATAGCGTCAAACCACAGGCGATATTTGAGATTCGCCTTCGAGGGCCAGGCATACCAGTTTGCAGTCCTGCCATTCGGCTTGTCTGTAGCTCCTCGTACGTTTACGAGGTGCATGGATGCAGCGCTCGCTCCTCTCAGACTCAGAGGCATACGAGTGCTGAATTATTTGGACGACTGGCTGGTTCTGGCCCGATCATGAGCGGAGCTCGTGGACCACAGAGCCGTTTTACTCGATCACCTCGAGAAGCTCGGCCTCAGTGTCAATTGGGCGAAGACTTCGCTGAACCCCAGTCAGACGATCCTGTTTCTGGGTATAGTTCTGAACTCGTGTTCCATGACGGCGCGACTGTCACCACAGCGCGCGATGGGCATTCAGCGCGCAGCGAGTTCTTTCCGCTGTGGCGCGACTGTGTCGCTCAAACACTGTCAAAAGATGCTGGGTCTCATGGCCTCAGCATCTCCGGTTCTGCGGCTGGGCCTGCTCCGCATGCGCCCCCTGCAGTTCTGGCTGAAGGCTCAGGTGCCGCGCAGAGCGTGGGCGTCTGGCCGGCTGCATTTCAAGGTCGATCAGAGCTGTGTTGCGGCTCTAGCACCTTGGACAGCGAACGGCTGGTACCGATCAGGTGTAAGCCTGGGGACTTCCCCGAGTGTGAAAGTGGTGTCGCAGTGGAGAACGCGCTGACGCGCTTTTGTCCCCATATCAAGGATCACCACGTCGTAGTCCGTTCGGACAACATGTCCGTGGTGTCCTACATAAATCGCCAAGGCGGTCTCGGGGCCCGAAACCTGTGCAGGCTGACGGAACGCCTCCTGATTTGGGCTCAGCGCAACGTGCGCTCGCTGAGAGCAGTGCATGTGCCTGGACTGCAGAATCTGGGTCCAGATAGGCTGTCCAGAGGCAATGTTCCTACGGGCGAATGGTCTCTACACCCGCAAACAGTCCGGCTGTTGTGGGAGAGATCTGGCATGGCGGAGGTGGACCTCTTTGCGTCCCACGAAAACGCTCACTGCCCCGCGTTCTTTCCAAGAACAAAAGCGCGCTGTCACGGAGATGGCCGTGCTGCCCGCTTTATACTTTTTACCAGTACTTTTGTAATGTTACTTGAATAAAAGAGGTACTTAACATTTCATTGGAGTGATATTTTACAAGGGAATCTGTACTCTTACTTGATTTGTGTACTTGGTCCACCACTAAAACTGAAGACATGCATATGGACATCTATCCCTCTTAAGACCATTTAACCATTTAAAGGTGTGTCTTTCCATGCCATTAGTGGCACCAAATACAACTGATAACATTTTAAATAAATGTTAATTTGAAATAAAATCTATTCTCAAACACTCCCTCATCTTTCATTAGTTAGTTTTACACCGGTGTTTGAGCCAGCATTGCTATGGTGAGCTAGTTGGGATGCTCAAATAAACAGAGCATGACCTTTATCTCCATGTCCTGTAAGTTTTTTTGTTACCAAGATGTTTTCAGAAAGATGTATTTTCACAGAGACACTGAAAAGACGTCACTTTTGTAACCAGAAGCACTAAAAAAAGAGATCAATAAATTTTGCGACAATGACTGGGGAGATAACAACAGACTATCAATCTGTCAATCAAAGCAGACAATATCACTGCTTTTGAAGCTTTGTGGCGGGGAAATCAGACCTGCTTCTAAATACAAGGGATCTTGGAACAGAAGTGCACTTCTGAAGCCAGAAGATTACTCATCATCATGAGGGACATGACCACATTTCAAGAGAAACGCAAACATCTGTGGATAATGCAATACCGCATTGACACAATGGCATCTCACACTCCGCCTTTATTTTTTTTTACCTTACATTCCAGCCAAGATCACTGCATTAAATTTCTAGAATTTGTGTAGATCTACAGTAATTCATCATCTATCAGAGTTTCAGCATCTAATCTTTTAAGAGTATGAGAGAAATTTTGTAAGGTGTGGAAACAGCAGAGTTTGAAATAAAACGGAAAAATAAAGTCTGAGGCTGGACATGCCTCTCAGAAATTGGTTTATGTAAAAGCAAAGAAGGTTTTTGAAGGTCACATTAGTTCTGACATGATCTCCAACATGCTGCTGTGAGCATGTAAGAAATACTGCTGCTGCACATATATATGAATAAACGACGTAGCTGATCTATACAGGTGGAGCTGGGGAAGGAGGAGGGTTTCTAAAGTGTGCTACGGAAAAACTGGCAATACAAAAGTATTTGAATGTTAACCAGCAAGCTCATTGGCTGCTGACTAAACAAAAACCATAATAATGAATAATGAAGTCTATGTCAAACTGAGTTAATCAGTCAACCCATCATCTAGAGTTTCATAACAGAACTTTATATTAATTTTGCAATACTTCTAGGGAACACCCAGAGCACCAGTTTTAAAATGTACCTGGATATGGAACTCTGCCTTTAGTGATCAGCTCCGTAAGCAGGATTCCAAAAGACCAGACATCAGATTTAATGGTGAACTTCCCATACAGAGCTGCTTCAGGAGCCGTCCACTTGATCGGGAATTTTGCCCCTGAGATACAGACACAGGAGAAAGAAAGATAGGTGTTAAAATAAACATGCACTGGAATATCTTTTCTTAAGGTCAGCAATCAACTATTAAAAACTTTGAAATCATGAAATCAAAATAAACTTATTGTTTACATAAGTTTACATGTTACTTTCACATGGACAGAAGAATAAGAGACAGGAAATAATTAGAGACCAGAGACTGGGAAAAGTCCTTAAGGTGTGCAAGGACGCAGCTAAACTACACAATAAATGTTGGGGTGGTGTGTTGTCTTATTGTGTTTAATTCATCAGATCACAATATTCTAAAACTATGTAAAATATGTATAGTCAATCTTTCACCAAGATTTAATTAATTTGCTGCTCTTTTGAAACAACTTTTCTTTTCTGCTGATGTATACGGTGTTGACAGATAATAACAAAGTTCACTTTTCACAATCCAATCAAATCTCAATTCCATGTGAAATGTGACTTCTTTGCTGTATAAGATTAATTAATCTGTAAATCAATTTGCTTTCAGAAATGGCGGATTTCGGCACAAACAATGCAGGCAGTTAGGTGGCAGAACTTTGTGTGTGATGAACATTTCATATTCAAGACAGTTTCATGGGATCGTGCCAGATCTTCCTTTTGCTTGGCCGTTTTATTAAAAATAAATTGTGACATTTCAGGTAACTTTTTCTAAAAGGCTTGCTGTCCTCTTCTATCCAATTCTGGAATCGGAATTGATTTTCAATTCCAACCCTACATTGGTCACAATTCTACTTCTGATGAACATGATGAAAGACTTTTCTTCAGGATGGGGGTGGAGGGCAACAGCATCCTAAACAATACATACATGTATGTGTCCAGGTGGTGCATTTCTTACCCTGTCGGGCAGTGTACTCATTGTCCTCAATGAGTCTGGCCAGGCCAAAGTCAGCGATCTTGCACACCAGGCTATCGCCAACCAGAATGTTAGCAGAGCGCAAATCTCTGTGAATGTAGTTCATTCGCTCGATGTAGGCCATACCTGCAGCCACCTGAAAACACAAACACTTACACTGAAATCTGCTGAGCGAAGCCTAGTGCTGACGTTCCTTGAGGTCAAACTAAGAAATATTGCATTATGTGTGTTACAGTGCTGATGCAGCATGATAGGGTACCTACATATAATAAAACAATATAATATAACTTCAAACAAATACTGTAATAGGGGCCAGAACAGAATCTTTTCAGACAGAGTGATTGAAGCAGGGTTATTTTCATCCTCCTTTATTTGTTACATCATTGATTTACAGTGGCCCCAAAAACTACTTTAAGTACCATACCTATTGTTATCTGTCTTTGAAATAAATGGTTGCTTGCTGTTTTTTAAGTGTGGCTGTAGTATCTAAATATGTTTTTGGGACCACAGTAGATCAGGTTTAAATGATGTGGCTGTACCTGGGCAGCCATGTCAACGAGGTTGGGCAGCTTGAGTGCCCGTCCCTCCTCGCCCTTCAGAAAATCTAGAAGACTTCCTAAAACATACAACATACACACGTTAGCTTCATTAAAACAAGGAACATGCTGCTACTGTATAAGCATGTGTACACACATACACTCCTAAAAATAAAGGTGCTCCATAGAAAAACCTTTTTTGTCTAAATGGTTCTATAAAGAATCTGGGAGAACCTTTCTGTTCTCCAGAAGAAGGTTCTTCAGATTATAAAAGGTAAGAAAAAGATGGTTCTGTAAAGAACCTTTGACTGAATTGTTCTTTGTGGACCAAAATGTTATTTCTATTGCATCGCTGTGAAGAACCTTTTAAGCACCTTTATTTTTAAGAGTGTACCTGCGTAATCTTCACTAAAGTGTATGCAAAATTAATTCATATTTAAAACAGCCAATTTCAAACAAGTACACTGATTAGAGAATTTACTTTGAACTTTGTCCAGGTTTTAATGCACTATAAACAAAACAAACAAAAACACATGTTTAAACTTACATTTAAATAAATGGACATTCATTTAAATGTTTGGGGACTACTGTTTTACTTATAATATTGTTACTTCTAAGAGAGGGTGGATTATGGTCTTGCCTAATTTATTTTTAAATGCAGTATAACATACAGTATTTGTGGAGTTCAGGAATTTTTCTATCAACTGTCCATTAGGTTTTCTAGCAGTATTAGGTTAAATGTCTGCTCCTTCCATTACAGCTCTTCAAATTCAATTTAAGGTTAGAACATCAATTGGATCTTCCAATCCAATCTTCAATTGGATTTTTTTTTCAGTCAGTCAGGCCTACAAAACCCATCAGTGTTGCTAAAATAGATACATTCTATATCTGTCCTCAAGTTAACCCACTCTTCACTTTTACAATGAGAACGACGGCTGACCTTTTCCCATGTACTCAGTGACGATGTAGATGGGCTCCTCAGAAACGACAGCATAGAGCTGCACTAGTTTATCATGGCGTAATTTCTTCATGATCTGCGCTTCCTCCAGGAAGGACTCTGGAGACATGGTTCCCGGCTTGAGGGTCTTCACAGCCACGTTAGTGTTGCCATTCCATGTGCCTGACAGAAACCACACAGCAGAGAGTCAATGACAATGCACAAAGCTCCTAGAGGAACATGCCACAAAATTACTTTCATGCACCCCAAAAAAAAGTTCATGCTAAATTAATTTGCAATTAAAGCAGCCATTATCACACAAGTACACTGATGGGGAATTCACTATGAATGAATTGTGCCCATTTAAAGCATTGTTTATTCTATTCACTTCCTATATCGTTTTAGCCCTCTTAAATTAGGAATTATGCAGATCAATGCAAATTTGTGCTGAATGCAATTTGTTAAAAGTGTGCTTGACTGCATGGCTTCTTAAGCAATCTTAAGTATATTATTTTTAGTATACATAGATATTTTTACTTTGCAACACATTTTTTTTGTGTGTGTGATCTACATTATACTTGTGATTTGTGGCTGTTTTTCTGCAGGATATAGTAGGAAATTTCAACAGATAGAATTAAAAAAAAAAAAAACCCTCCACAGCACTGGAATCTGCTTGCCTTTAAACGACACTGCAATGGTGGATATTTTGACAATTTGTAGTTCGTAATTTATTGGGTATTAAAATACCTTCTGGAATCCTAGATTATTAATAGAGACATCTGAGGATCCCAACCAAGCCAGAACTCTGCCACATGGCTCAACCACCGACAAGAGTTTTGGGCTGGACAATCTGACTAATGGCAGACGAAGATTAGTTTTTATAATAATTAAAGTGCTTTACATTCTTCTGTCCACTGAATATCTTTTTTTTCAACTTGGAATATTTCAGATTACAGAAGAAAATGTTACGAACATCATCTCATGTTTACTTGCAGGGAATCACGAGTTGGTACTCAAACGGTTACATCTGATGTGGTACCTGGTTTTTAAAATCTGTGTGCCTCTTTTCATTAAAAGCAAAATATCAGCAGTGTCCTAAAGGCAATAATTATAATAGGCAGATTCAGGTGATATTTTTGGATGCAGAACTACAGGGAAGGGAGTGAGAAAGTGAGAGATGAGCACACAACCACACTTATCTTGAACAAGACTGCTTGTGATTAATAGAGATGTGGAACAGAAGAAAAACTCTCCTGGGGCATTAGTCATGATGAACACCAATATACTTACGATACTTACTGTCCTTTTCTTACCTCCATTCACTAGCATGGTAACCACATGTAGAAGAATCACTAAAGCTTTTACAATACTTATTAAAACAAATCAGTACTTGAAAAATGTGTGTGCAGAAATTAGCTCTAATTTGTCCCTCGAGGAAGGTTTGATCCTGTGAAAAAACTTTACATCAGCAGTGACAGGTTTACATGTTCATCTAATCCTTGTGCATGGTATGGATAAAAAGAAATGGTTTTCTGGCAAAAATGAAGCGTTAAAACCAAAGACTTGATGCAGGATCCCTCTAACTAATTCATAAAAGGAATACTCCATTTTTTTTGGAAATAGGTTCATTTTCCATCTCCCCTAGATTTAAACAGTTATGTTTTACCATTTTCGAATCCATTCAGCCAATCTCCGGGTCTCGTGGTAGCACTTTTAGCTTAGCATAGATCATTGAATCTGATAAGACCGTTAGCATCTCGCTCAAAATTGACCAAAGAGTTTCTACATTTTTCCTATTGAAAACTTGACTCTTCTGTATGTACATCGTGTACTTATACCAAAGGAAAATTACACTACAGAATTTACTAGAGAAGAGTCAAGTTTTCAATAGGAAAAATGTAGAAACTCTTTGGTCATTTTTTAGCAAGATGCTAACGGTCTAATCAGATTCAATGATATATGATATATGCTAAGCTAAAAGTGCTACCGCCAGACCCAGAGATCGGATGAATGGATTCGAATACGGTAAAACTCAACTGTTTAACACTAGGGGAGTTGGAAAATGAGCTTATTTTCAAAAAAAGTGGAGTGTTCCTTTAATTCGTTAATAATAGAAATAGTTCACATGCAAATGAAAATATGGCATTGTCTGCTCACACAGAATATTTACAAAAAATTTATTCTTCAAGATTAAAATTAAATAAAAGTTAAAAGTTATGTCAGAAGATTGTCATAAGAATATGGCGAGCAACCAATATTTTATAACTAACAGGATTAGATGAAAATGCTTCTCTGAAAGCTTCATCTGTGTGGAATCAGAGAGTGGTCTTACCACACCAAACATCAGCGAAACACCCGGCCCCCAGCTTCCTGTCCAGCATCAGAGACTCGCGTGCGATTTCCCAGGAGTCATGGCTAAGTCCCACCGTATCAGGGATGTAGACCATGCACACACCCGTTAAATTAAAGCACAAACCATCTGCACTCTCTATAAAGGAGGAGGAGTAAAGGGGTTAACTAGTAGGACGACGGGGGAACATGCAATGAGAGAGAAGGAGGGTGGTCATGTTGTCCTGAGAGGGTCCGTCACTTCACAATGTCTGAATATTCCAGAAATGGATTTACGTCCATTGAAAGAGTGTTTTTTTGTTTGTTTGTTTTTAAGCCAGAAGGATGTCTTGGCAATCGTCATGCCACAAATTCCTTTGTTAGAGCTTATTAGCACATATTGAACATAAATAAATGAGCTTACATATCCAGATGCTTGTAAAGTAACTCAACCCCTTACTTTGACCTCACTCCATCTCCCTCTCTGGGGTGCGTTTCCCACAAGCAACTGCGGTCACAATTTCCGTAATTACCAATAGATTTCAATGGAACTTGTGACCATACAGTAGTTGGCTAACGATGCTTCTGGGAAACACACTCCTGGTTGGCTGTTGCTTAGCACTGTGGGAGGAGCCATACCCATCCAAACCTCCCCAAACTGGCCGTTGCCTAAGCGCTTAATGAGTTGCAGCGACTCCCGTGGAATCTCCCACACGTCTTTGGTTTTGACAGACAGGTCAGTGAGCCTTGGCATCCCTTTGTGGCAAGGGACGACCAAACGACAGCAAAGCCCCGCTGCGCGCTCTGAGCGTGTGCACACAGACATGAACAGATACACACAGTGTCAGAGAGAGAGAAAAGACGAGCATCAGAAGAACTGAAGAAAGCAGTGTAGAGTTTTAACGTGACACCTGCAGATAGTGTGCAATTTGTATCACTTGTGAACCCATGTTGCACATTTCTTTCAGTGGCATCTGCTCTTGTTTATGAATCACTTAATGTCGCTGCACGATTGAATGCCGCGTAAAACACAAATGACTTAAACTAGTTTAAAGCCAGATGAAACAGCACTGATACAAGGAGAAACACTGTGCACAATGATACAGTCAGAAGACTTTTCAATCTACAAATCCACAACATTTACTACACATTTACTCCAGTGACACTAAACTCACCATGGTATCGTGTTAGAAATGTGGATATTCGTATTGAATTTCATTATTAACGCAGACATGTATTAAAGGAGCATTTTTACTAAATGTATTTAGATTACTGTTTTTCATACAAATACCTAGAAAGCATACAGCCTACATTTTTACCATGGTATTGAGGTGCTATACATGAGGTTTTAACTGTGGTTATCATGATCAAAATTCATGCTACAATGGAAGACCAATGATTAATAATAACAAAAAAAAAAACAACAACATTTAATTAGGTAATAAAAAAAATTTGGTTGCTGCAATTGTTACAGAAGAGACTGATTTTGATAAACATCAATTTGCATCTGCAACCTAACGCAAGCTACTATCAAATGTGCATTTCTATGGAACAAATAAAATGTAATTTATAATTAATATTATCAGGCAACACAAACCTTCATTAGAACATGAAGAAACTATGAATTTGTTTTTTGTTCTACTGAGATATTTATTTTGTTCAGGAAAAATGGCTGGAAAAATGTAAAGTATTTACCATGTTCTGACCATTAAGAGTAGTTTAAAACCAAAATGATTTGCGCTTGATATTGACAGGCCATAATGTAGGACGTGCCTGTTGGGCATGTTTTGACATTTAACAAAGGGTTAACGTGTGGCATTTTCCTACAACACCACGGCACTGTTTACTCCGGACTGTAAAGCTGAGATTACAGAAGACTTGGCACAAATAGATGCATACTTTCATGAGTCATTCACTGAGTACCATCTGCTCTGAGCTTGTCAGACCTCATCACCCATCAACATCAGTTTCAATCCTGATCAAACACACCTGGCTGTAATTATCAAGTGCTCCTAAAGATCATTATTAGTTGGTTCAGTTGTGTTGGAGCTGAAGGTAGATCTCCAGGAAAAGAATTGAGCTCTCCTGATTTAAAGTTTGACTACATGATGATGAATTACAATTTTTTTTAGTGACATGTCGGTGAACGAATCAGTGATTCTGAACGAAGTGAATAATTCGCCACTGGTTCTCCTGTGAAAAGATGTACTATCATATGTCTATAATAAAAAATCTCTGAAGTTCATCAGAGCGACTTTAAACGTGTTTCAAATAAATTGGTGTGTAAGCTATACAGGCCTCAGCAGATGATTCAGATGCGCCACATAATACAGCGTGACAAGAGACCAGGGGAGAGGGCTGGGCGGTGGAATCACTTTAAGTTTTGGACCAAGCTATCGAAGCGAATGAAGAAACAGACCGCAGAGTCTTCTTTAAATGCACTGCTGTAACAGGGAGCATTACAAAGACAAACACAAAGCTCTGCTTCTGAAAGCAAAGACGGTCAACAACAGCTAAAGCAAGCAGCATCGACACAGCAGCTGATGCTGATGCACAGTTAAGGTCATCATGATCATGTATTATTATGAGTATCTGTGTGTATGTTTGTTCTCTGGGCTCAGTATGGGAGGTCATTTAAGAAGCAAAGTGCACACCCTATCGAAAATCCATACGACTCATTCTAGATGCATTAACGGTCGATATGTTAACTGGAGCATAGACAAAGCACATCCTATCGAGAGCTATTCAGATGAAGTTTTCTGGAGCAGTGCCGCCTCCTGTAGAGAGCTGTAAAGGCACTGTGGCATTATGGGATATAACCATGCCTCCAACTATAATTACTTACAATCATTTTGCATGTCAGACTATGAAATGAGATATACTGAGATCTGTGTATTGAATGTGTGAAATGAGCAGTGTGTTACCCATGTAATGCTGGACCAGCTGTTGAAGCGTCTCAAACTGAGCTCTAGTGGTGATGTAATATCCTCCACTGTCCAGTTTACGGATTTTATAATGTTTCACATGGTCCCCCTTCACATCGTCCCAGTCCCGGATAGACAAAGAGAAGGCACCTGCCACACAGACACAGAACAGAAGTGTGTGTGTAGAGCAGTAATACTGTGCAGTGTAGTGATGTGCAGTAAATGCTGCAGTGTGTAGCACAGTGAGGGGTGAGAACAGAGAACCGATTGTTTTCCACTAGGTTCCAGAAGAACTGTTGTAAAAATCCAACAAAAAGACTGTGTAGCTAACGACTTAATAAGAAGTATAATCTGGAGAAGTGACTTAAATGAATATCATAACTGGAACTGGAATAATTCAACTCTTCATGAATCACATCTTTAAGTACAGTACTGGTGCAGTGTGGTCCAGTAAGTGGTGTTTATTACCTTTAGTGGTTTCGCTCTCACGGATCAGGTAGGTGCCACGTGGGTTCCCTGTGGAAAGAAGCTGCCTTTCTGCATCTTTTCGGCCCAACTTTCCAAAATACCAGCTGAGAGACAGACAGAGATGAAGAGGGCCTTTATCAGTCTTCCAAGTCTGCATTTCTTAATACTGTTCATTAAGCCAGGACTGTTTGGATCTGCTGAATGCATTCTTTCCGAAAATGTGCCATATTAACGTTATTCATCATTTTTATTTAGGAAAATACGTACACTTAATCACCAAAAAAAAAAAAAGGGATGGCTGGGACAGGTTCTTTTGCAGCTGTATATGTTAACATGCAATCTGAGAGGCCTTACAAATAACATCAGAAAACATCTGCTAATATTCATCACTCAAACATCTGCTTCTGGTTAAAGTTACACATGTTAGACTAAAAGCCAGCAGCTGACATCAGTCTGGCTTTTGAAAAATAAATGGGAAAAAATCTGACATCACTTTAATACATAGTGTAACTTAGGAAATCAAAGAAAAAAACACCACCATTAAAAGTTTCATGTTTCGCAAAATTGTTCCTGCTCTGTTTTAAATTTGTTAAGACCGAAACAAACTTAAAGCTGTTTGAGGGTATTTTTGTGTGTGTGTCTGTGTGTGTGTGTTAATTTGTACAGTGGGTTCCTGAAGAAAAGTTTTCAAGTCTGTTTAAAGAAGTTTCATAGTCTGACATGTCAACATTTATCCCATCCAATGGTGGTCTCTGCCAACGGACAAGACTACATGTTGTCAAAACAACAAAATAGAGGAGTGACTGGAAAACTTGCTTCAAAAAATGATGTTTACAATTTAATTTGGGCACAACAGCAACAGAATCAGGATGCGTTCAAAATACAGAAGGCAAAATCCAATCATTTCAGTAAGAATCTTCACATCTTCATTAAGAAGATTCACATCAATAAGATATCTTCACATATCACATCTTCAGATATGGTTGGATGCAATGGTAATACATGGGTCAGTTTTTGGGAAATGTCTTTCTAATTTGTCCCAAACAACAACACAAATGTTTCCTAGCAATAACAGTCAGGAACCACCCAGTACTGTGACTGTATCTGGACTCATTTAGAGTGGTTTGTCATGCATCCTGCTGAGAGGTCAATGGGTTTAAGTAGGAGTGATTAGAATTACATCACTTTACCCCCACCCTTAACACAGGCAATTAGTTCAGATTAACACACACACACAACTAATCCAACACTTACTCTTCAGCCTGGATTGAGTCCACAGGGGCGACATAATTGCTGGGAATGTAGCCGGTTCCTCCTGTAGTGAGAGAACGTGCGTCCCACCAATCACCTTCACTGAAACAAACAGACAAAGACAGACAAAATTAACTTTCTTACTGTCATGGCAGAACTTGAGATTTTTTTGTCGTAGTAGACTTGCATATGTTCATGCATCTCTCCTTCCGTATGTTCATCCAATACCTCAATTCATTCATCTCTCAGTTCATTCATTCATCCAGCAGCCATTTATATGTTTGTTCATCTGTCTTCAGTATGTTCTCACTAAAATGTAAGACACAACACACCCTATACACACTTTTACCTCTTCATACACAGAAAATCAAGATGTTGTGCGGAAGTCTGAAAGGTCAATGTCACTAAAGTTTTTTTCATTCCTTTGTTTAGATGGACTAATAAACAGAAACACCACAAGAAAGAAAGAGATCATTGGTGGTCTTTTTAGGTAGAATTGTGTGCCTTTTGGAAAACTATTCTTCTCTTCCTTGAATATTTTCATTTATTTTCATATTGCCATTGTCTCGCATCTCTCTCCAACAAACCTTTCACCACAAGTAAACAACCACGTCCACAACACACACACACACACACACACACACACACACACACACACACACACACACACACACACACACACACATCCACAACACACACACACACACACACACACACACACACACACACACACACACACACACACACAGAGAGAGAGAGTGGCAAACCAATCTGCCTACAGCTGATCTGTACTTCTGTGAATGTCCCATTTATTCGATAATGCTTTACTCTCTCTTTAACATGCCCTTTATGTAATACCCCTCTCCACTAACCAATCTCTTCCTCGTCAAATAGCCTTTCCTCTTCACATAAAATATAATTTCCAAGAAAAGCTTCTCTTATCTTTCCCAATCATTGTGTCCACTTTCCCAGACACACACAAACACACACACACACACACACACACACACACACACACACACACACACACACACACACACACACACACACACTTTAATGCACTGTTATTATAATAATAACATAGCTTGAGAAGACATGCTGTATGGAGCAGTGGAGACTACTGACTACCACCAACAGAGGGCGATCTTTTGTTAAACACTCCAGGAACGCACAAATAGGATTTAGAAGTTAAGGAGGTCAAATTAAAATCGGATGAAATTCATAACAACTGCTTTATGTGTATATTTAACCAAGAATGAATCAGTGTGAACTGCCTATAAACAAGTTAAAAAACCCTTGTGAAAAAGTAGTGCACTTTAATTGTATTGAATGTACACTTGTGTACATAACGTAACTGTATGAGGAGGCGAGGGGTCCACACACGGGGTAAAAGGCACACTGTATTGATAAAAATACTTCAGCTAAAATAATGTTTTTTCTGAGTTAACAATTGTTCAAAACAATCACTCAAGCAACGTTTGTACTATTTTATGTCATTAAAATATTTAATATAAAAAATATATTTTAAAATACAGAAACAGAAACTAAACCATTTTTATAATTAAAGATTTTGAAAGAAGTATTGAAGATCCAATAAAAATAACAACAGTAGTAACAACAAATTATATTTTACCCCAAATACATATTTTGTCGTTACTTTTGTTGCTTTAATTATCTTGAACAAACCTGAAAATTCTTAAGAAAACCTTTGTCTCAAAATACAGTATATGCATTAATTTTAGCAAAGCTAATTTGCTACTTAAATCTCTAACATTTTAAAAAGTAAGCACAGAATCAACCTTGCGCTGCTGCAAGCGATCGTGTCGGGGACCAGACAAATATACACATGCATCTTGAAAAGTGAAAGTTTTGGAAAGTGCTACAGCATGTTTTTGTGCCATCTACTGGTTTAGAAAAAAATAATATCAAAGGCACCTTTAGCCCCATTGTACTCTACTTAAGTCTTATATAGGTGGGCCAAAAAAGCACTCTTAAAATTATTAATTTACTCATTTTAATAGAAATTAAAGCCAAATTAAAACAAATCCCAAGCCGTTTCATGTTGACGTCAACATGAAACATTAGCATACTGCCCGCCCACTTGTTGGTTATTTCGCGTTGGTCTGAATGAAAATGCAAGTTAATTTTTTGTCACTAGGTGCTGGTTTTGGAGAGGTTAAAATCGCTGTACACAAAGCAGCACTGCGCCCACTAACGCTGCTTTATCAAGAATAACAGGCATGATCCAATCGGACCAATCACCACAGATTAGTGTCACGCAAAGGAGGGGTTTGTAAAGATGTATCATTGAGCGAATCGTCTGGGAATAGTTGAGCAAGTGAGGTAAAAATAAATGCATATTATAAGACACTGAAAATGATTTTTGACCTTGCATGCAATGTCAACTTGTTGTTGGGGACTCCCAAAACCAAATATCAAAAATATCAAATACCAAACCAAAATATCGGAGTCGACAAATTATGTTTAAATGCACTGAAATGAATGGCAATGGGGTTCTTTAGGTCATTAAGCTGTATGAGGGATGACTTGACTGTTCCAACTGTTCCTGACTAATATTCAGGTCAAGAAGACTAACTTGGCATGTATCATAATCCATGGGGAATTTAAGATGTTAGCTACTACTGTTTAAAAATGGTTGGAAGTCAAGTAATTCATTCTCCGAGCCACACCATATAAGAAAAATATTGTCACTATATCAATATTTAATATATTGAACAAGTTAAAGTACCCAGAAGGGGTGGTGACATCAATAACATCTTATTACAAAGGGAAGTGTTCTACATCTTTACATGAAATATTCTCCACAAGTTTTACATTTTTCTAATTTGACTTGAAACCCTTTTTGTGATTTGGGATATTTAGTATATATTGATTATTGTTATTGTTTTTTTTATATTTTAATATTTTATTTTTTTTCCCTTTTCACTTTCGTTTACTGTATGATTGGGTTATTTGTTTGATGAATTGTATCAGGTGTGATGATAGATCATTGTTGATAAAATGTACCCTTCTGATCACTTGTTGTTTGCTTGATGAAGACCTTAGGGTGGAAACGTTGTGATTTTAATAAACTTCTTTTTTGAGAGCAGTAGTGGCAGAGTGCCAATTTTGGTTTATTGTCAGTGAAGTACTCCATGTGATTGAGAACCTGCCTAAAGCTTTTTGGATGTGCGCATATTACACTTTCTTCCTTTAACATCTCTATCACAACATATTACGTTATTGGACACCATTTAACCTACAGTACCAGTATTTATTTGCAAGATGATAACTGGTCAACATTTGCATACTTAATGATCAGTCATGTAACAATGTAGCATACTGTTATTATTTGTACAGACTGTACGAAGCTAAGACAATCCACTCATATATGTATTACAGTTTTTCTCGATTGTTTACACACATTTTCTTGTACTTGAGACACAAAGACCACAACATGTAACTCATTCACCAACCCCCTGAGCCAATTCTGCTAAACTACAAGCACAATTCCTGCTTTACACTCAAACTGCAGTTCTAAAACACACTTTTTTCAAAACACTACACACAATTCTCTGCTTTAGGCACAATTTTCATGCGGAAAATTTCTTGTTTTCACAAGGAACACACTGCCATTCAGATATGCACACTGACTCATCACATGGGCAAACACCCGTCACACAGTTTTACAATTAGCAATCAGAGCTTTAGCATAAAAGGGCAACAGGTGAGCTCTTCAATGGAACAATGGATGCCAACATTGGAAACAGAGGCAGAGCCAGAGGAGTGAGAGTAGGAGGAGGAGGACGAGGAGGAGGAGGAGGACGAGGAAGGCCAAGGAACGTAATCTCTGATGAGATCCGAGCCACTTTAGTTGATCATGTGGTCAACCATGGTCTAACAATGAGGGAGGCTGGGCAAAGAGTACAGCCAAATTTGAGCAGGTACACTGTGGCATCCATCATCCGGACTTTCCGAAATGAGAATAGGTAAGAAATCTACTCTCACTAGAAAATTGCAGTACTACATATAAATACAGTATTCAATGAGTACAGTAGTACAGTATTGCCTGTGGACTGTTCTGTAGGACTGTAAAAATGCTGTAAAGTATGCTTCATGTATATAGGAAATGTATACCTACTTTGTATTTACACTATTTTACTATGTATTTGTTTGGCAGAACTGAAAGATTACCAACACAAGGCGGTCGGGAACGTGTTCTGTCTCCTGAACAGGAAACTCAAATCATTTACATGGTCCTAGAAAACAATGCCATAACATTACGGCAAATACAAAGAAAGATAATAGAAATCAATTACATATTTCAAAATATTGATAGGGTAAGCTTATCAACACTGGACCGTGTCTTGCGCAGAAATCATCTCAGGATGACGCAGGTCTACAGGGTGCCATTTGAACGCAATTCAGAAAGAGTCAAAGAATTGCAACATAACTATGTGCAAGTGAGTCCCACAATTGATGCATACTCTCAACACTGTATACATTACTGTAAATTATACATATTTTAATATTGTAATCATAATGACTGAGCTTCACAATAGTGACCACTCCATGTCTATTTCTGATATTGTCATGTGTGTTTCAGAGAGTCCTTGAGCTAGAGGTGGCTGCAGTGGAGCACCAGTTCATCTTCATTGATGAGGTTGGGTTCAACCTCACAAAAAGACGAAAGAGGGGAAGGAATATAATCGGCCAGTGGCCATTGTTGAAGTCCCTGGCCAGCGCGGAGGGAACATCACAATGTGTGCAGCGATTACCCATCACGGCGTCATCCATCACCATGCTACCCTTGGCCCCTACAACACCGCCCATCTGATCACATTCCTGGACACCCTACACAACACACTCATTCCACCAGATCAGGTAGATGGCCCAGAGCAGCTCAGGTACGTTGTCATTTGGGACAACGTAAGTTTCCACAGGGCTGCTCTGGTTCGTAACTGGTTCACTGCCCACCCACGCTTTTTAGTTGTTTATCTCCCTCCATATTCTCCATTCCTCAATCCTATTGAGGATTTTTTTACTGCCTGGAGATGGAAAGTGTATGACCGAAATCCTCAAACGCGTATACCTCTTCTCCAAGCTATGGAGGACGCATGTGGAGATATAGCAGCTGATGCTTTTCATGGCTGGAATCGCCATGCTAGGCGATATTTCCCCCGCTGCTTGGCCAGGGAAAACATTGCTTGTGATGTGGATGAGGTGCTGTGGCCAGACCGCAACAGAAGAGAGGATGCAGTAATACTTTTTTACAGTATTACTGTAACTGTATACACTAAATTGTTCTGTTGTTTTGTATGTAGACCACTGTATGTCCTACTTTGTGTTGGTTGGGATGTACACTGTGTACATTGTTTTTGTGGGAAAAATTTAATATATTCGTTACCGTGTATTTGTGTGTTCTGTAAAAACAATATTCTCAAATATTTTACAACACACTTATGTATGTACTATCTGTAGTAAGTGTAACACTGATTATGATGAATGGAGAATAAGTGTTTTCCATTCATCATAGTGTTTTACACTGAGCACATCAGTGTTCAAATGGTTCTTATAAATGTCTATTCATATGATGGTTTGTGTGTGTCATTTGAAAACAAAATACCATTTTGAGAAGAAATAACATGGTTTTGAATGTAAAGTTTCATTTTGCAGGAGCATTGAGGGGTTTTGCCCATTGTGTGTGTGTTTTTGGATTTGTGTGTAGAGTTTTGAGAATATGAGGCATGCTTTCAGAAAATGTGTGTAAACAATCGAGAAAAACTGTAATGGGAGAAATATAGCTATGAAAAAAAGTGCTACCTTACAGTTAAAAAAGTCATTTTCTATAAAAAATGGCATTGTATGAATTCCCATGAAAATATCACCATGTCAAATCTAGTCGTCTTGACTTTAAAAAACATAATTGAAACATAATTTATTCAAATAGTTACACAGGCTTCTGTTTTCCTCCATTCAAGTATATAGAAACTGTTCTTGCATGGCTGAAAATAGCTGTATGGGGGTGTTAGGAATAGAGTGAACTGAATAGCCTTAAAGGGGCTGTGATATTATTCAGTTTAATTTAATAAGTAGTGACCTAATTTTCCATTTCGAACACACTTTATGTTTCAAGACTTAGACTTACGTGCTGTTGATGATTTGAAATTTCTCGCCTTTCCTGAAACTGAGATCATCTTCTGTACGGGCCTCATAGTCATAGAGAGCAACAAACAGAGTCACACCTGAGACAAACCGAGAGAGAGAGAGACCACATCAGCACCATGAGGATTAAGAACAAATTAAAAGCATACTTTTATACTGGAAAGGGACAATAACAGCGCAGTGCAGTGTGAGCACTAGGAAAGAAAAAGCCATTTTGGTCTGTGGACGCTTTCAGACAGATCAAATAACATTCTAGACCTGCAATTAGGGCCTGCAGGAGCCATTTCATGGCTCAAGAGCACCAATCCACCCCAGTACAGACACACAAAGACCAGCACACTGACACACAGCACAGAATGATGTCTGCTCTAAAAGTATCTTAGAGGGATGAGCTGAAAGCTACACCTCTCCCACCGGGATGTTATAAACAAAGCTGTGTGGGATCGGGATGGGGAGCATTTGTCCGGTCTGGCAATACAAAAGTCTTCTTAACTACTGTCATTTTGATTTCGCTGTGCCTCAAATGACTCTCGCAAGATTTGAGATATTTGGTTATGACATACTAGACCCAGATTAATGAGACACAAGCAAACCAAACCCCTCATTAGATGGATCCCAAACCTAAAATCTGTCATTAAGCACATATTCAGTAAGACAGGAATGTAAAGCAATCAAGCTCAGTGGGCTCACATTCAACATTTAGCAGTCTGACGATTTAAGCCGCAGATCATAAGTGATAGCCCATCTTTTAAAGTTCCTTACATTTCATGACAAATTGGCCCCTACAGGGGTCACAGAAGATTTTAAAGGGGTAATGAACTGGCAGTATTTTTATATTGTATTGTTCTCTGAGGTCCCCTTACGATGTAAAAAAACCCCAGTAATTTAGAAGTAATAAGCTGTTTTCTGTCCTGTTTTTAAGGCTCTGTTTGAACAGGCGTGGAGGATTGTAGACTCAGAAGTAAACACCAACTGCTGTGTTTGGAGCATCTTTATTATTTTGTTTCTGTGTAGACCTGCGCGTTTGCTTTTCTCTCATTAACACTACACGTGAGAATTGGAGGGTGGGGCTAAACAGATGATGTCGATCTCCTTCTGTGGAGGCGGTGCTTAGCAAACTGTTACATCATACAGTGACACATTCCACAAGCTGACGATTTGGCAGACTGCCTTCAATATAAGCTGTTTTTAGACAAACCAGAAGATTTGAGTTCTTATGTCAGAAGATCAAGGAAATTTTGGTTTCAATTTTTAGTTCAGGACCCCCAAGGATAAGCTTATGGTTACTGACAATTTTATTATTTTATTATTTTTTCAAGGTCAAGTTCTTTGATGTGTCCCACCACAACTTCTTATTTTAAATAAGAAAAAATATCATCAGATACTCTTAAAAATATAAAATAAATTTTTGGGGGTCCCCAAAGGTCCTTTAAGTGTGTCTTAATGTGAGGAAATTGTAATAATATAAAAAAAAAAGACTTAACTTTTTTAGGGCTGGTGAACGATTAATCTAATTAATTACATGATGTGGCGATTAATTAATCTAATTAATCGCAAATTAATCGCACATCACATTTGGCTGAGAAATTACTCACAAAAGATACAAGCAATTGTTGTGTAAAGCATTAAACAGACATTACAAAAAGTAGCTTCAACAAGAAATATTTTGTTTGATTCGACATAAAGTTTATTGCATATACTCTTTTTGACCATGAGGCTAAGTAAATGACCCAACCGTATATGTATTTCTGTCAGTGTCTCTTTGTGTAGTTAGAAGGGTCCCCTCTGATATGGTCATCACAGGCGAGCTTAACAGCTTAACAAAGAAACACTGAATCAAACAGTGTTATGAGGTTTGTGTAGTTGGGACTTTAAGAAAGTCTACCTGTGCCTCCTCGTGTGCGGAGCGTTCCCTGCTGTGTGGATGTGCTGACCCCTCCAAAGACTGTCATGCCCTGAATGACCCCAGCACTATGGAAGTTGTAGTCAGGAATAGCGGTGACCCCAGGGACGAAGCCGGGGTAAGGCTGTGGTGTGGGGTCAACACCATACTGATAACCTACTCCGCTCTGAGACAAGCTGGTGTCCCGGTCCTCGGTTAACTTAGCAGCCTCTTTGTCCTTACATTGCGCACAGCCCATCCTCTACGATCTGACAGAGACAGAGAGAGATTAGGAATAAGCTACCCGTGTGAAAAACAAGTACCCTTTAGCAAAAGTTAATGAATAAGTGTCTAAAAACAATGCATTGTAAGATTTCAAATTAAGATTTTAACTGATGAGCTGAATTGTTCAACACAACTAAGCAGACTTTCTTTAGAAAGTTAACAGCAGCTTAAGAACATGGATTTAAAAAAAAACTAAAAAATCTTAAAACACACTGAAAAGAGTTAGGAAATGTATATTCGTTCTCACGCCATTTCAAATATGTGCAAGAATAACGTGGGAGCTACAGAATTAGTTTTTGCATATAGATTTATTAAATGTCTTTCTGTATATAAAAGTACTATCTTAACATGAAAAGGTTATTATGAAGGATAAACTAACTCTCTCGTTTTGGCTCAGCAAGCTCCTCTTTTGGGGGACGCAGGAAATTCACTCACTAAAGCACTATAGACACATACAGAAAATGTGAGTGTGTGTGTATGTGTGTGAGTCAGAGAGAGAGGGAGAGAGAGAGAGAGACAGAGAGACAGAGAGAGAGAGAGATAGAGAGAGAGACACAGAGAGAGAGAGAGAGAGAGAGAGTTCTTCCATTCATCAGTACAGCTATTTAAAGGCACGCTCGGAAGTTCTGCCCATGATCCATCAACAGCACAACAGCTGAACTGTCCGGTGGACAATAAACTCCCATCAGGAAACTTCAAGATCTTTGTGAAATAGAAGTGTGCTTAATTCTACTGAATGTGCACTTGTAGTGTACTTCAAATTTTAAAAGCATATTTAAAAAAAGAAAAAAGAAAAATTGCAGATAAGATAAAAGAAGATTAAAGGTCACATAAATTAAAAATTTATTATATTACAGTGTATTATTTCCATAATAGGTAATAAAAGTATGTTAATGTGTTCTTTTTCACTAGAGAAGAGGAGGCAATACATTAGACTTTTAGGGCAGGATTTACCAAAACCCCAAAAAAAATATTACTGATATATATATTAGATCTGTGCTTATTTTAGATCTTGTCATATATTAATAAATTAACTGTCCAAATAAATTTTAGTCAAAGAAAACGACAATTCAGCTTATATTTTAGAAGGTGAAATATTCTGTTAATTTAAGTTTCAAAAATAGCTGATATTTACAAAACAGAAGTGTAGATGGAGTGTACATTAAGCAACTGCAAACAGTGTCAGACTTCAGAAATGTACAGCAGAATCACATTTAGATTTAGATAGGATCTAGACTGCTCAAACTCTTTCAACTCAACCCAGCTGGACAGAAAATAATATAGATTTCTTTTAAAGGACAGTCTGTACCAACAGTTCATTTTTTCTTTTTTATGAACAAGATTCATAAAATAGATAATCAGTGTCTTAAAAAAAAATTATATATATATATATAACATATAGACTCGCCCAGAGCTGCTTACTGTTCAAGGCAGAGGCAATAAGACATCACCAAACCTTCTCTAACCACCAAAACATGGATGTGGATGAGTCTGAATCAGTTGTGTATTTAGATGAATTTAGATGAGCAAAGAAATGATTTCAGTTCTCTCATTTAATCGACTGATGTTCTTCATTCTGAATTTTGAATAGTTGTGCCAAAGGGTTGAACACATGGCTCTCTGTGTTCGTAGTTATGACACTACTGTTCGTCTCTCACAAACACACGATGTAAGATAAACTCACTGGGACACTTTGTACTCATTATGACAGGAACATGAGGAAGAGTGAATCCTCTCAGTTTCTGAGTGAGACAGACCCCTAGCGCTCGGCACTGTCACTCTCTTACACCTTCGAGCATGTCTTATGCTAATCCACAAAGCTCCCTTTCTCTACCTTTACAATTTGTCTACTGCTGCCATGTATATTTAATGCCTTTCTTGCCCTTAAGCAGAACCACCTGCAGGCTGCCAGTGGTCTTAACTAGGGTTTAGCCCACATCCTCTCATTTACAGTTCAAGGATGCCCATAAACAACAGCTTACTGCAAACGTGAACCCCAAAGCTCTCCACAGGATTTACTGAAAAAGTGACTGCGGTGACATTTCTGCAACATGAAATGTATGTCGTAACATAACCAAAAACGTAAATCTAACAACGTTGTTATTCAAATTGAGGAAGTTCTGAAATGAAACATTTGGTGACTAACTCTAAAAGGTTAATGCTTTACCACGTCTGAAAATAACATACCACCTACACTTAACCCTTCTCTAACCCGAGTGCAGCGCTGCATCCGGTGAGCTGCTGAGCAAACTCACCATGTCAGGAAAGTAGAAGTAAGAGTTGGTATGTGGTGCTAACTTCAACATGATTCAACAGAAGTGTTGAAGAGGTCATTACATAATATTGTGCAAGAAAAAAGTCAATCATTTGCTATGGAATAAAAATTTGTGTGAAGAGGAATACAAGTAGTAGTGTTTCAAAAAAGCACAGTACTATATAATGTTTATGATACTAAATGGAGTTTGCCAAAACGAATCCTAACAGGACACACAGAAGCCTAAAGACATAATTAATTCTTAGTTTAATTCATTATATTAATTTAATGTTTTGTTTTTTTACATCAAGGAAGGTTGTGCATATTTCATACTGACAAGTTTGGCATGATAACTGAGTCATTGTTTCCTGTATGATTTCAAAAAACTGACTCAAAAAAAAAACACTAATGATTGCAATCTGTCTCGGTTACTTAGTCTAAGTAATTAAGAAATCACTTAGTCTTTTTTGTTTTTGTTTTATTGTGGCATTTAAAAAGGTATAAACAAAAATTAATCAATGCGAAAGCATACATGTTAGGAAATGAGACACATTTAGAAGAGAGAAGAGGAGCCATGTGACGTGACAAAATAGAGATTGTGAGGCAAGAAGAAGAAGAAAGAAGATAACATAAGGATTGGAGACTAGACAAAAAGATGTGAAAAGAGGACAGAGAGGGAACGAGACATGAGGAGAGGACCAGAGAAACCAGAGAGGAGAGGAGAGGAGAGGAGGTTAATGAGTTTCTGAAGAAGACAAGTGAGCTGCTTTATTAAGGAAACGATTGTAATAAGAGATGGGAAGGAAGCAAGAGAAATGAAAAGATGAAAGGGCAGAGGGCAGAGAGTCTGCACAGATGGAGGTATATTTCATTGTTAAGAAAAGAGAGAAAGAAATACTGACAGCAAGTGAGAGAGGTTGAAACTTCAAGATTATGGCTGTTCCATTACTGCAGAACTGAAACCGATACGAAGAGCCACGATTGCATTCCACTGTTGCATTTAACTGTGTGGACTGGCAGAAAAAAATAATACTACAAAAATAAAAACACTGTTAGAATTACAGGGCACTAGATAGAGTGCAGCAGAGTATGAAATTGCACTTGTGTGTCCAGTGACAACAGAACATGATAGGACAATATTTGGCCGAGAAACAACTACAGTATTTGAAAATCTGGAATCTAAGAATCAAAATATTTAAGTTCTTGGCAATGCATATTACTAATCAAACATTAAGTTTTCATATATATTTACGGTAGGAAATTTACAAAACATCTTCATGGAACATGATCTTTACATAATATCCTAATGATTTTTGGCATAAAAGAAAAATCTATAATTTTGACCCATACAATGTATTGTTGGCTATTGCTACAAATATGTGGTCTCACTCATATGTGGTATGATGCACCAAATGTTCGGCAACCGTAATTATTTGTCAGAAAATAGAGCTCTTCTGTATAACACAATAAAAAATTAAGACAATAGTAATGATAATAATAATTACAACAGCTCTATTAATACATTTTATTATAATATAGTCACACATTTTCTAATGTTTTAAAAGAAGTGTCTTTTGCTCAGCACGGCTGCGTTTATTTGCAGAGTAAAAAATTAAAATATATATTGTGAAACATTATTATGTTAAATAATGTGTTTTGTATGTGAACATATAGTAAAGTGTCATTTCTTGCTGTGATCAAAGCTGTATTTTAAGCATCATTACTCCAGTCTTCAGTGTCACATGATCTTCAGAAATCAGTCTTATATGCGGATTTGCTGCTCAAAGTATACAGTTTTCATAAAAAACATTTATTTGAAAAGAAAGACAATAAAGCATTTTTATGAAAGCTCGTTTCCGCCACTAAATATAAAATAAAACTATATAATTGCGACTTTTTAATCTCACAATTTCTCACAAAAAAATACTTTTTTTCTCAGATTTGCGAGTTCATATCTCTCAATTCTGACTTTATAACTTGCAATTGTGAGAAAAAAAGACAGTCAGAATTATGAGATATAAACCCACAATTTGTTGTAAAGTCAGAATTGTAGGATATGAATTGTGATATAAAAAGTCGCAATTACCTTGTTTTATTTTTTATTCTGTGGTGGAAACAGGCTTCCATACATTTTGTCTATTTAATTTATGTAATGGTGAAATTTATTTTTGTAAAAATACATGACATTAAAATGTCATAAAAAATTGTTTTTTTAAATGTTAAAAAAAAAAGTGACGGTGGTGAATGATGTCAACTCAGGTGGATGCTTTTCCTGAGCAGTGTTGCCAAGCCCATTGTTTTTAATGGTATTGGGCTTTGAAACTTTTACATTGTTGCCACAGGTTGTTTTTAGTCTATGGGTTAAAGTGACCTCCCCAGCCAAAAACACGATTTTAATGGAGGGATTCCATGAAGTAAGGGAAAGCTACGGAAAAGAAAGGGATAGTTTTTAAGATTTTTTAAGATAGTTTTTGTTTTGCAGACCTGGCAACCCAGTTTCAGGGTCAGTATGTTGTCTACCGTGGGTTGTTTACCGAGTGTATAGGGTAAATGCAGATATCTGATATAGGTCACTTTTAAAATAGATATAGCCAAAACCCCTCTAAAATTAATGATGACCTTGTGTTTATAATGCAGCTGCATCCACGGTTTTCCCCCCACCTCCAACCTTTGAACTGACTGTGTTGGGCTCTTAGCCAAAGTTTAAAGATAGAAACAAAGAGGACTTTCTCTAACCTACAAAGTCTTCTTTTCCATATGCACAGTAGCTCATAAGATATTGATAACTGCACAAAACGCTTGAGTGTCTGGGGTCTGGCATAGCTAGGCAAAATTGGGAATTTGTGGACTGCTTATTCTTCAGACGAAACTTGGGGTAAATGAAATACTATGTCCATGCCACATAGTCAACACTAAATACATAAAAAAAACATAATGCATTCCATATATACATGTTATTATCAACATCTCTCATTCTTTGACGCCTGGGGAAGTCGTGGCCTAATGGTTAGAGAGTCAGACTGGCAATCGAAAGGTTGTGAGTTCGAGTCTCGGGCCGGCAGGAATTGTAGGTGGGGGGGGGTGCATGTACAGTTCTCTCTCCACCTTCAATACCACGACTTAGGTGCCCTTGAGCAAGGCACTGAACCCCCAACTGCTCCCTGGGCGCCGCAGCATAAATGGCAGCCCACTGCTCCGGGTGTGTGCTCACAGTGTGTGTGTGTGTTCACTGCTCTGAGTGTGTGCACTTCGGATGGGTTAAATGCAGAGCACGAATTCTGAGTATGGGTCACCATACTTGGCTGAATGTCACTTCACTTTCACTTTCACTTCACTTTCAAATGGACATATCGCCTCACTATACATTTGATAGCTATCAACTGACAGGAGAAGCAACTATGCGAAAACTGTGAACCAAACGTTTTTGGAGGATAAGATTTCTAACACTGACAATTAGGCCATTACCAAATCTTTTGCGATTCTCAAAATCTGTCTGTGACAAATGAATCATGAAAGAACATTTTGAAGAGGGCACCCGGCTTTACTTCTACAACAAATCTTAGTCATACATATGGCTGACATATGAGCAGTTCCAATCCAAAACCAATTAAACTCTGCACATACATAAAGATCAATGAAGGCTCAATTTGTAGGCCAGAGATATAGATTGATGTTCACACATGTGGTAGTGATTATACATGTAGGTCATCACATGACCCTCAAACACATGATGCCACGTCATCATCAATTCATGTACAAATGTATTTGTGCTTTGGTTGTGAGGAGAAAGAGGAAGTTTGGCGCGGTTCAGATAAATGCCTGGATTTCCACAGTTTCCTCAATTTCTAGTAAGTCAAAACACAAGGCCAAGGGCTATAGGTTACACAAACATCGTAGAGGTGAAGTGTGGTTTTAAGCTCCAGTACTTAACTTCATTCTATCCCAGTTAAATGTGAAGAGACTAGGGCACAGTACATTAGCACTGTAAAAATACTGGTATATTTAATATTTGAAATGATACAATATCACAATTTTGCTCATTTCTGTACTTGATACGCTACTGTTCTGAGGTTCACCGCTATGTAGCAGTGTGACCCAAACTGATTCTGACATGACAACAGAGAAATAAACTGGATCAAACAGATACAACTTACTCCACATAATAATTGTGCTGACAATATAAAACAAGAGAACATCCTAAATATTGATATAATGCTAATGCTCCCGTGTGTATTGGTGCAAGCACTGTATTGAATGTCAGAGGTTTCTATTTCCAACATTGAGCGTGTTTGCCAATCATGGAGATTTCTGGAGAGCATGTGAACGTAACGGCTAATCAGATGTGTTTACATTGGGCTGAATACTATGGTGGCCGAGAGAGTTCAACGCACTTGTAAATGGAAAAACACATACAAATTAAGAAAACACCTTCATAAGTTTGACAGCATGCGCACATCAAAAACGTCAAAATAAAAAAACTTTTTTTTAACGTAAATCTGTGAAAGATGCATTCTGTCAAACATACAGAAATGTTAACCAATCACAGCAGTGGGCGTTTACTTCCGAGTCTATTATCAGTCATGCCTATTCTAACACAGCGTTCTGATGAGGGGGTTAAAAACAGGACAGAGAATAGCGTATTACTTCTTTTTTAATGTAAAAATTTTGATAAAGTTATAAGTAGACTTCAGAGAACAGTACAAAATCAAAAAACAGGCAGGTCATGCATGACCCCTTTAAATAATGGATTGAATCCAAAACTGTGAACCAAGGTATTAGATTCTGGTATCATACCGAAGCCTAAATTATCCTCATATGGGCATGATTTAGGTAATCATACCTAAATTTAGGCCCCAGTTCCCAGGGGAGACTAGACCTGTGAGATCTTATAGTGATATTATCATGCTGAATTATTTAATTATTTATTAACTTACTTTCATTGCTGGAAAATTAACCAAATCCAGCATAAGTCTTATGTTTTTAATATGACTGAATTTGTATTTTACATCCTAACAATTTAATAGAAACCTTGTCAGTTACTAATTATAAGGTTTACAATTCCTCAGTTATTCAAAAACCAGCTACAGATAACAAGCAAAAAACATTTACGTTACTAAAGAACTGACTAATCACTGACTTCTATTGCGAGTATACGCACTTTAAAAAAACACTCCCGTTATAATCAGTGGAGCTGTCTTCACTGTATAATGAATACATCTCTTACACTTACATCGCATGTACATCTGCACTTTGTTGTTTATGATGAGAGAATTCAGTTAAAGGGTTAGTTCACTCAAAAATGAAAATTAGGCTGCATTTTACTCACCACCAAGGCATCCTAGGTGTATATGACTTTCTTCTTTCAGACGAATCCAGTCAGAGTTATATAAAAAATGTCTTTGCACTCAGTGGGTGTTGCATTGCTTCAGTCCAAAAGATGTGAAATAAAGATTGCCTTTCCAATAAAATAAAAAAAAGTGTTTCACACGGCTCCGGGGTTGAACAAAGGCATTCTTTAGCGACTCGATGCATTTTTATAAGAAAAATATCCATATTCAAAACATAATAATCACTTTAATCTAGCTTGCGCCAAAAGATGTACACAGAAGCTGCTCTGGGCGGATGATGTATGAAGTCAGCGTCAACTCCAACTGGATTCATCTGAGAGAAATAAGTCATATACACCTAGGATGCCTCAGGAATGAGTAAACCGCAGCCTAATTTTCTTTTTTGGGTTAACTTACCCTTTAACAAGCGTGTTCTGAACAACAAAACTGCTGTTTCAGTGATGACTCATCTGATTGGCCTTTGCATTCAGAAGCTTAACATAATTGTGTAGGATTGGTTATAATGTGCAACACTGTGAAAACATGGAAAAAGAAATATAATGGAACAAATAAGCCACCTTGCTAACATCCACAAGTGATTTCTCTGACTATTGTTGATACATGATATTGTAGTCTATCGCCACAACCCTAATGGAGACATGCTTGAAAAAGCCATAACATGAGGAATTTAATTTTCTTTTATTGTTTGAAATAAAAGAGATGGGTGTACTATGAAAACATAGGCTACTGAAACTTTCACAACACAAAACTTCAAGGCTGAAAAACACCTACTACTGAAACTATACGATGCAAAAAAGATATGTTTTTTTTAAATCGATGAAGCAACAGAAACCACATGACCTGATGACATATGATGCAGCAACATTTACAAGTCAATGATGCTGATTACTGTACATGTGGACCTCCTAATGTAGGATAAGGAACTAAAAATTACTCCTTCTGATATATAACTAACAAAATGAATTATGAAAGAATTCACCCAGGGCGATAAAGCTTCACAAGATCAAACTGACCAAATGACAAGACTAGAGGGTGTTCTTCTGTGTGGGAGATCATACAATTTGTGCAGATTTCCTTCTTTGGCGTTTAACCTTTCAGAAAATTCCACCAGTTACAAAGCAACACTATTTGATGAAACCGGCAGTCACTAGGTGTGGTGATCAGCGTATATTGCTGCTGTAACACTCAAAACCATTGTTTGCAGCTATGATTATGTTGCATGTATGCAGTGTTTTTTCAAGAGGATGTGGTTAACCTGAGTATGACAATGACAAAGGAACACACAACTACACAAACTTTCCATGAGAGGTGTTTCTCTTATGAGGGCAGCAGGAGCAGCCAAGAGCTCTTTAAACAAAATGTCAGCACATTACAGTCTCAAATGTTAATTAGGCCGAAAGCCTAATAAGGACATTAGCCCTAAAGACAGATTCGTTAGACAAACTTTCCTTATCGTGGAAATCTTGATAAGGATTCGTGGAAGATCGTGGAAGTCTTGAGACAAAGATTTTCATTTATTTATTTGTTAGGCCTTTAATGTTATAGGTCAGTATAGACAAACAGAGATTGAGGGACACAAAAATGGCCAATCCATCCCATTTTGGGTTTTTAAATTTGGTTTAATGTCACCCACCATCATTTTGTGGCCTTTTGGTTTCGAAGTATTGGTATAAGCACCAGTACCATGTTAAAAGTATCGATTTGGCACCGTTATCGTAAAGAGCTTGACCGATAGTCAGGACTCAAATTTAGCTCAACTGAAGCACAACTGAACTACATGTTGAAGCCCTGCCCACGAGGCCATAGAATTATAGCAAGTTTAAAGGTCAGTTTAATGGTCTGCTTACCATGAGCAAATTACCGTAACTTACCATAACCTTTACTTACCGTAAGCAAACACATACATTTCAGTGAAGGAAGCCCTGTAGTAGCTTGTAAGGGAAAAAATTATGAAAAATGTCACTGAGCCTCTAGACTGAGAAAGCTGACTGCAGCCAGAGATGCTGTCTTACTTCCGTCACTCAGGATGAATTTACACCACAGAAGCAGCTCAACCTATTACGGTAACTCACATTAAACTCAATCCAGAGACAGTACAGCGGGAGGAGATGGACCACTTATTTACCAAACTTATGGCATATACCATATTAGTTCAAGCTAAAGGTGATAAGAAACATATAAATTACTGTTCAAGTTTCAACGATAATATTTTTTTTCATTAAAACTTTTATACAGCAGCGATGCAATTCTATGTGAAATTCAAATCTTAAAATACATTTAAATAGAAATTTCAATAATATTTAATTGTAATACATGTTCACAATATTACTGCTTTTACTGCAATACATACAGCCTAGGTGAGCATAAGAGACTTCTTTCAAAACTATTAAAAAAAGAGCCCACACTTTTGAGCGGTCGTGTAGATGATTCTTCACCGCAAACATCTGAGCACTGTTCATTCACACCAGTTGAAGCAGAAATTCTCAGGAAACAAGACCCTTCGATGAGCTTGTGCAAGCGTCCAAGTTGCATGCTCACAAACCCTGTGGGTTTGTTTTGATGCCTCTGCAGTTGTGCTTGCACAAATGTGTATGCATGTATGTAACAACTATCTTGGCATCACTGACACATAACAAAACTTGGTTTTTGTTGAGTATTTTGATTTTGCTCAAATTTCTGAGTGCTACTGTAAAAAATTCCATTTAATGTGATACCATTTTCCCAAATGCACAGATACAATAATAACAAAAAAAGAGTTGTTCAATATGTGATGTATAACACATTGCTGCAGTGTTTATATATATATATATATATATATATATATATATATATAACATTTTCCCCTCCAGTATGTTATTTACTATTTTATTTTATTTTATATTTTAGAAAAGTGAAGTGAAGAGTGCTGAAATCTCAGGATGTTCCACAGTTAGCTTGACTATGCCACATGAGGCATGTTCCTACCCACAATCCTTCATGTCCAACCACAGGCCTATGAACAGCTGAATGACAGCTTAGCTGATTGATTCAAAATAAGGAACAGAAATAGTTACTACTGTAGATTACCCCCACCCACACCTCCGGCCCTAATGTACACCACCAACCACTGATGTGAGAAAAGCAGCCTGGAGGTCAGCTAAAATTTAGCGCGACTAGCACTGTGGTTAATCACCGTTTTGAAAAATGTTTTGATTTGTTTTTAGTTTGTCTTGTGGCCTCTTTAATAATTGCTGGGCAAAATTCTTACATTTATGACAATATGCGCTGGTGATATTTATTTAAAAATTATATTTTGCATAAAGCCAACTGTAATGTAAAGAAAATCCCATGTTTAATGCAATAAAGAAGTCACTACTGTAACTAAATGTTTGTCAAAAACACTGGTTTATAATGATGAAAGTGAAGTTTTTAAGAGTGAGTCATTGAATTAATCAAGAGATTCATTCAAAAATGCTGATTCATCCAGTAATAAAACAAGTGAAGTCTTGAGTGAGTCACTAAATCATTCATGTAAACCATTTAAAAATATATATTTTTTCAAACAGACTGCAGCAATTGACATTTTGTCAGAACTTCTAAACTTTTGTTGTCTCATCAGAATCATGTAAAAACTACTCCATCGTTACTCTAGTCTTAAGTGTCACATGATCCTCCAAAAATCATTCTAATATGTTGATTTGCTGCTAATGAAACAATGTTATTACTATCAATATAAAAAAAAAGTTGTGCTGCTTAAACACACACACACACATGCACAAATCCCTTCACCGGCAAGTTTGATATCAAGATGCAGAGATGAGATACCAGCTAAGTCATTTTTATCAGTGTTTTGAGAAAGAAGCATTTAAGAAAATCTAAAATAATAATAATAATATGTAATAAATGTAAAAGTATAAAAGTTTGGAATATTTAAGATTATTTAATGTTTTTAAAAGAAGTCTCACCAAGGCTGCATTTATTTGATTTTAATATGCTCAAATTGGTTTTCAGTTATTATCAGTTATTATTAGTGTTTAATTATTAATAATTGTAGTTAAGGATTATTTGACAAATAAATAGTTTTTAATATCATTTATATAAAATGATCCTTTAAAGCAGTATAAATGTTTTCATTTTCACTTTTGATTAATTTATTGTGTCTTTGCTGAATAATATATATACGTTGTATATATATATATATATATATATATATATATATATTAGGGGTGTAACGGTACGTGTATTCGTACCGGACCGTTTCGGTACAGGGCTTTCGGTACGGTGCATGTGTGTACCGAATGACGGAATGCAATATTTTGTGCGCGGAACATAAGTACATTTTCGTGTTTCCAAACAAACATATTAAGTGGCGGAAGTCTCCGCGTTCAGCGCAAATCCCACCCTGCAGCTGATTCTAAGGACGGTGACACACTGGATGCGTGGCGCAAGCGTCTCAGCTGCGTGGCGTGTCCGTTTTTAATTCGGTTCCCATGTTAACAGGTTAGAGCTTGCAGACTGCCTGCGTGAGATGCGCGTCTCAGGCGCGTCTGCATGCTAGAAATAGAACCGACGCCTATTTTTCACGCGACATGCATGCGTGTTGGAAGTGTTTCCAGGCAAAATATAATAGGAAAATATGTTTATATGTCATTTTGTACACAAATACATATTAATTCATGACACTTTGATGTTTGAAAGTCTTTAGGTTGACATAAATTCAGATATAAATGTAATTTAAAAAATAAATTAAAAAAATAAATTAATAATGATCAATTTTCAAATATTGCACCTGTCAAACATAGTCTATTTTGTTGTCAATACAGTTGACGGTGTCCTTTATCAGTAGGCTTTATATTTATGCTCAACATGAAGTATTGTATAGATATTGTTGTCGTGAAGACAAGATCCTGGTCTGTCGGCGGTCACCTACAGCAGCAGCAGCGCGCCAGCGCCGCGTCAGGCACGGTTCTGGTGAAGCAGGCCTACAAGCTGGGATTGGTTATGCTGCACTGTAATCATAGTTATTTATTTATATTTTTCATTATATTTTATTATATGATATTGGTTTGAGACTGAGAGTATTTTATTTAGTGGAGAACTTTGCAGCAGTATTTTATTTCTTATTCTTTTTTTTAATTTTATATATATTTTGTTAAATAGTATTAAAAAAAAAGTGTATAGTAATAAACAACCTGCAGTTTAATGTTTGCATTTCTTTCCCTTACTGTACCGAAAATGAACCGAACCGTGACTTTAAAACCGAGGTATGTACCGAACCGTGATTTTTGCGTACCGTTACACACACATATATATATATATATATATATATAGTATGCATATGAGTACGTGTGTGTGTGTTTGTGTGTTGATTTAGAAACAGAGGGATGCTCGACTGTGTCCTAAGGTAAAAAAGTGTCAATGGTCAGATAAAGGATCTTTGTAAGGCTGCATTCTCTGTCTGAGTGAACACTAGTGTGTGAAAACAAGAACCAAGAAAAGTGTCTCTGCACAATGTGTGTCACAGCTCTGACTGGGAACAACAGAACAGGAACAGCTGGGCCTATCCAATCCTCATCTGTCCATTCAAAGGTATTAATGCTGCCCCATAAAGCCTCTTCAGAGATGCCACTGTGCAGAACGTGACAGACTGCACTGCATTTAAAGGCTTCATTCTTAATTATGCAAACACACTGTGAAACTGCAGCTCCACTGAGACTGTGTGGGTTAAAGGAACGTCTGTGATATTTTGAGGTGAGTGCTCATGTAGGTGGTTATGGTGGAAGGTATGAGTTAACGGGCTGAGTTTTTATTTAGGGTGTTGCATTCACAAGCTGGTGTCAAACCCACGCCCAGCTGAACTGAAAGAAAATGTTTCCCACTCACTTGAAATTAACTGCCATGACATACTTTAGCTGACAAATTAACATAAATCTTTTCTGTTTGGCCTTAGGAATGTGATATTTTTTATAACCTAATATTTCTTTTTACTGAACTGAATTGTTTACTATGAAGTCATTTGGACAACTAAAATATCACTCACTTTACTGTTCATCCTAGCAGTCCAATGTCAGAGCATTATCTTCACTGACACTTGTAGCACAGAAATGACACTGAACCAGCACAGAACCAGATCTGTCGAAGTCCTTTACGCTTTCTATCCGCACACGATGTTGCTTCACCCTTCATCTTGCTCTAGTGTGTAATGCTCTAGCATCAAAGCGGAAAGTGCTTACTGGAGCCACAGAGGTCTGGTTTAATGCGAGCAGACCCTGGCTTCTCTTTATTATGCAGTAGGAGTGTCAGGCCTGCTGAGATGCTCACTCCATACATCTTTGATGTGCAGTCACCCACTGACACTACCCAGCAGGCCCTGGGCTTAAAGCGCTGACCTGTGTGTTTCTCTTCAGAGACAGGAAAAAGAAAACCAAGGAAAGAGAGAGACCTTAGGGGCATAGGACAGCAGTAATCAGCTCTACCGCGAGTCACTGAAACGTCAAACACACACACATAGACACACACACACACACACACACACACACACACACACACAGACACAGACACAGACACACACACACACAGACATTCCACAGAGTCTAATCACTTCAGTATGTCTTCGCTAACCCAAATTACCTCATGAAAACACACTTAATCTCTCAGAGTCAAAAGCAGACACACGGTCCATTTAAACACACTCCAGTTTTCAGCAGTTCATATGACTTCATGCACACACACTCTTGAGTATTATGTTTTCTTTACACAGAGAAGACAAATCCTACGCTGAACTCTATTCAACAGTATATATAATCTAAATTAAGACATATAATAGACCTTTACTGGCCCAAACTTTCTGTATTCACAGTATTTTCTTTGTTGTTTTGGGGGAACATACGTGGAATTCTATGGAACGGATTTAACATGGTGAATGTCATTGGTTGCCTAGTGAATAACAAATATACTTAAATGTATCTGAAATACATTTATTTCATGCCCAGCATACTAAAAATACATTTCAATATTTATGTGCTTAATAAAAATCCCCTGCAGTTGTACTTTTACTAGTAATTTTGTAGTCAGTGCACTTTAATTGTGTGGAAGCAGTGCTGAAGTCCAGCTAAAGATGTACAAAAGTATATTTCATTGTGCTAAAATGGAACCATTGCAAATATACTTCAGGTACACTTTAAAGACCGACATTATCCAAAGATCCTACAATCCTCATCAATTTTTGACATTAAAACACATGTAGGGCTTAATATTAAGAAATGTGCATTGTGCACAATGTAGTGCTCCAAATAAAGTAACTATTAGTTTTTAAATCAGTAAGTCTCAAGAGACATGTAAGTAAATATGTTAATAGATTATTTGTAATTTGTAATAGGTGTGAAATAAAAGCATTTTAAAAATGCTACCTTTTTACTAGGGTAGCCAAAGGTAAAATCACCTTAGCCAAAATCTTTACTAAACAAACAAGCAAGAAGTAGGGGGTATAAAAATAAAAACTTGTATCTGACAATCAATATGCAGAATTTAAAAATGTAACAAAATAATAACGAAAGAATTAATATAATATAATATAATATAATATAATATAATATAATATAATATAATCAGACTGCAAAAAAAACATGGTGTGAATGGAGCTTTGGGGGGAAAAGAGGAAAGTTCACCCCAACCCTAAACTTAACCATAATTGACATGCAAGCACACTGTATATAAAAATGTGCAAATATATGAATTAGTAATTGATTCAGTCATTTATGCACACAACACAGTTGAAAGCACAGCGTAACACTGTTGTTGCATCCTATTCTTTGTTGGAGAGCCAAAAAAGGCAGAATACTGTGAATATTGGTCAATTTTTTGGCCATACGACTTAGTGTTCGATCTGTTGTTACTACAGTTGGATTTTCTCATTTTTTGGAGTTTGTGGCTGTTGATTTCATGCAGGCCAGCTTACCACACAACTGATGCAGCGTCTTACTCTCACCTGTATTCAAAGCACAGCACGGGCCTTATTTCCTCCACATTGCTTTGTGTTCAGAAGAGAATCCTGAGAGAACCAGAAAGAGAGACACAGATTAATATTATAATGTGATAAACAGCAGCTTTATAGTCTGCTCTGACCTGGATTATAGACCTTTGTGCAGAACAACAGCCAGAAAATAATCAAAGAAAAATGTCAATAACTCTAGGACAGTTTAATCACAATCAACCTTTTTTATATCCCCACACTCAATAGTATTAGCTGCTGTTTTTAGGGGCAGATTACATCACGCAGTGATGGTAGTCACTCAGTCTAACCCCTCGCAAACAAATGAAGCCCTAGTCAACCTTATCCTGACCTCTGACTATTTGTAGGGCTGCATTGTCTTGACCATTTCTTCACTTACTGCATGTGAAAGATGTACACAAAGGTCAGAAAAAGTAATGCATACTGAATAAGCGAGCCATTTTCTGATTTTAAATCCACTTGATAATAATTGAAATACCTTAATAATAAGTTTATGTCAATTAATTCTCAAAATAGTTTTTCACATAATGCCACAATGCCAATATGTCTTGCATAATCCTCCAAACCTTATTCATGTGACATTATGGCTGCACAATTAATCAAATTTCTAGTTGCGATTACAATTATGGATGCCACAATTACGTAATCGTTCAAAGCGGCAATTAATCGCTCAAAGTCCACCTATGTTATTCTGCACACTTAAGATATGTTTTTTTCTTTCTACATGTTATCTTAAAGGTTTTTTCATAATCAGCCCTATGTGACAACATGACACTTATGTAACATTTTCAATGTGACAGACACTGATAGCTTTTCTCATACACTAGATTGACAGATATCAACTATATATGCCTGATAATTTACATAACGTGGTGCTAATACTGCCTGCCTTTTCTGCAATCTGTTTGAGATGATAGCCTTCTCCCAAAACAGAAGAAAAGTGTGACATTACAGAGAGCAACATAAAATTAACCTTCAAGGAGAGCTATATTTAGGACAAACCCATTTTCTTAATTAGAAAAAAACCCCAACAACTTGGTATTCAACGTGAATTAAGAATTTCAATGATTTAAGAGTATATGGATCTTTTTTAAATGAACAGCCACTGTTGGAAAGATAATTATTATAAAAAAAGAGACCACATCTGATCTGTTCTGTAATGCTGAGTTGGCATGATTTCATAAAAAAGGGTTGAAACAACCATAAATTAAGATTTGTTCAATATTACAATCATGTCATTTTGTTCCAAGAAACTGCTTTTTTTTTTCGGAGGAACACGAACAAAAGACTCTCGATGAAGAACTCCGACTGAATGTACAACATCTTTATCTCCAAAAACAACAACAACAACAAAAAGAAACATAAAAAATTATTTTTTTGTGCTATATATATATATATATATATTATAGTCTACATTAGTATAGGAGGGAAAGTAATTCACACAACTTTGGTACTACATTATCATATTTTAATTTATTTATTTATTGTAGGTGAATTCTATCTAAAGTGAAGTGTTTAATGTAGCTAAGAACTTGTCCGACCCAACTGAAGTTACAGCAGGCAACGACATTAAAACTTGACATCATGTCCCTTGTGTCACATAAAAAGTAAAATATTTGGTCCACTTCCTTAATATCCTTTTATTCACAAAAAAAGATACCAAAACAAGCTAAGGGTTCAGAGATTGAACGTGTGCAGGCAGAGGGAAATCTTTAATTGAGGGTTCTGCTGTATTTTTAGAACAGCTTGGATGTAAACTAGAGGAAGCGCTCACTCTGTACAACTCACAGAGAGAAAAGCCTTTCATTTTCTGTTACACGAGGGCTGCTTAAATCAAGCATTTTGAACTTAATTCTGTCGCCATTTTTAATTCCTTTTTTGAGTTTCTGATTTCTGACCATGCCACTAAATGTTGGTCTTTACCAGTTATGGAGGGAAAATACCGTATTTTTCAGACTATAAGTCGCACCTGAGTATAAGTCGCATCAGTCCAAAAATTGTCTTTTGGACTGATTGTATATTGTAAATTGTATATTGTCAATCCTTACCCACCTATTTGTATTTTTTTGTATTTTTTATTCCTTATTGTGCTTTTTGTTCTGTCGCTGTTATGTTGCACTGCGGAGCTCTGTCACGAAAACAAATTCCTCGTATGTGTGAACATACCTGGCAATAAAGCTCATTCTGATTCTGATTCTGAAAATACGTCATGATGAGGAAAAAAACATATATAAGTCGCACTGGACTATAAGTCGCATTTATTTAGACCCAAGAACCAAGAGAAAACATTACCGTCTACAGCCGTGAGAGGGCGCTCTATGTCTTCAGTGTAGACTAGAGGAGCACTGAGCAGCATAGAGCGCCCTCTCGTGGCTGTAGACGGTAATGTTTTCTCTTGGTTCATTTCTCTTGGTTCATTTCTCTTGGTTCATTTCAAATTAATTTTGTCATTAATTAATTTTAAAGTCGCACCTGACTATAAGTCGCAGGACCAGCCAAACTTTGAAAAAAAGTGTGACTTATAGTCCGGAAAATACGGTACTACTTAACTAATATGAAAAAAAAATTATTATAATAATAATTTAAAAAAAAAAATTTCGTAAGATTTATTTCACAGAACAAAATAAATCTGTTTTAATGTCAACATATAACATAGTGCTAAACAAATAATGTAATTTAATACATCAACTCTGATAGCCCTAAAAATACCCAAAATAAAATAGTCCAATTTCTAAATGAAAGAGCACTGACAAAAAAATAATAATTTAACTAATTTAAAAACTTAAAATCACACTGGTATTATGCTGTTTATTTTCTCCACATGTTCAGTCTTCCTCGCTCTAAGTCTAGTGAACTCCCAGCATGCACTACGTTCCTTTTCTATCCTCTATTTGTCCGTCTCTATCATCATGTGGGGTTCTCGTGAAGATGCAGTCCTGAGGCTGTTGTGCATTGACACACACACACACACACGCACGCACACGCACATAGACGCTTTATATGTCAGAGGGCAGCTTAGACCATAGACAACGAGAATGGAAAAAAAAAAGCTTCTCACATTCAAGTGAAGGTTATTTACTGACTGATAGTGGCATGGCGGGATATTCACTGCTGAAAACAGAAAGCTGCACTGTTGCCTGTGAACAATAGATGCCCACACCCGTACAAATGATCGAAAACAGCAAGACAATTCACAACATGAATTATGCACAAACAACCTCCAGAGAGCAGAGGCATTCAGATGTCTTTTGTTTGGGTCTGTATAATGTAAACACTTGACGTAGCTGAGTTTAACAGGAATAAAGCATATCATTAAATCCAGTAACATACCAACGTTCTTGGTTGAAATAAAAATGCTCATTTTAAATCTGCTTTTTTTTTTTAAATAATCTGGTTTATTATTTGGTTTATATCCTACAATTCTGACCTTTTTAACTAGTAATTCCGAGTGTATATCTCAAAATTATGAGTAAAATGTCAGACTTGCAAAATGCAAACCGTCAGAATTGTGAGATTCAGTAGCAGAAACGCCTTCCATAGTAAAGAATGTAAAAGGTTTCTTTTTACAAAGTGTTTTTAATTGTTATTTTTTAATTATTTTTGTATTATTTATTTAAATGCATTTAACATCACTGCACAATAAAAACATACAGACACACAAAACACATGATGCCAGTTTTGCCATGCAAAGCCACGCCCCTGAACGCATTTATGCTCACGGACTAGAATACCAGAGATAACATTACTACAATAGGCTACATCAGCGGTTCCCAATTCCAGTCCATGTTCCGAAGTGAAGTAAACCCCTGCTCAGGGAGTAGGGAGCAATGAACACTGTGTAGGGATCATATTGATCGGAACACAGTTCATTCATGTAGCTCACTTCTAACGAGTTGGTAATCTGAATCGTTAACTAAGCAATATGTGCCAAATATGTGTGCGAGCACTGGAATTAGGAATTGCTGGGCTACATCATGTGTCTCTCACCAGCGAGAAAACGTTAAAAGTACCACAATATCAGGAAGGATATTGGGTTTTTGATTTTTGTCTGCCATTCTAGCTCTGTCTGCACAGCGTGCGTGAACGCAATGATGATGTAATCTGTCTGCGGGAACAGGGTGCGCAGATGAATGCAGATACACATGTTGACAGGCAGGTAGGAAAGCCATTTAAAACACTCGGACCGAGCGTTTTGATTGGACGTACATTTCTTGGTCCTACGTCTTCCACAGAATATATAAATACAGATAAATACATTTAGACTTAATGATTGCTATGTGAAGAGACATTCAACCAGCATAACAAAAACTGTTTCTGAGTACAATCACCTACTTCACCTTTAATAAAAGGTGACCACAATTCTAAATAAGGCCTAATGCTCTTCCTAGCTACAGCAGTCATCCGTTCCATTACCATGATCTAAAAATAATTTTAACCAATGGTTAATATATAATGTTTGCTTAGTTTTCCAATGTTTTTTTTTAGCTAGAAGTAGAACAATTTTACATAATGTGATGCAACATCCGTCTCCTAACATAATCATAACAAACAGAAAATGGCATTTTGTCTTTTTACAAAGTGTCAAAAGATTGTGTCATGCAGTTCAATACACAATCGTATCTAAACGTTAAAGGAAACAGACGGCAGAAAGGGATTTGTTTTTATTGTGATTGTATACAAATAAAGGCAAACCGTTTACAATTCCTATTATCTTTATGACTAAAAGGAGAAGCTGCTTCCACTGTTAGAAGAAAAAAAATCAAGTATTTGCGCTAGCGCCGCATCATAATAAAATACAGTCAGTCAAACATATGGAAAAAAAACCCACACTGCTCAGTTTAAATATGCAATAAAATCTGTGCTGTTAATCAGTTCACCGTACCGCCATGATGTTATGCAAAACATTTAGATTTATGTGGATATTGGAATGCGAGTGAAGTAGGATGTAATAATTAATAATTTGGCATTCATATGCATCACGAATACGAAAACATTTGATTTTGTGTCAAATGAGTGACCCAACGTTGGTTTTAGTTTCGTTGTAGCCTAAATGAATTTGTTTTGGCTTGTCGTTTATGTTGCTATAACTTCTTATAGGCTATTTTTTTATTCTTGTTAATTGAAAGGATTTGTTGTGGAGTGAGGGGAACTAAAATAGCATAGTTATGTTTACAGTGTTTATTATAATGTTTTTAAACATTTCACGTTTCTGAATATAATAATAAAATTTGACTTATTAATAGGTTATGCAACCTATGTTTTGTTTTTCTCTCTAAAAAACACATTTTTTATACGTGTAGTGTAGCCTATTTTACCAATGTACCAAACCTTTTTAAATATTTTGATAAATTACTGAAAATAAATAAAGAATGACTTTTTAAACCGTTTAACTGATTTTATTAATCTGTCAAAATTCTTAACAGCCATTTAACGGTTAAATGGTTAAAATGAACATCCCTAGCACCGACGCTGATAGCCATACCAATGGAAGGGACAAAAGTTCAAATACAGCTGTGCATTAAGTCAAGCAAAAGTCTTTTCACATTTCACATAACAAAAGTTCAATGAGGTGCAATTTCATCCATCAAATCTTAATATCCAGATGGAAGCTTTTGAGTTGTGAGCAGACAATAAAACTGACTGAAGTAGCTTCAGTGGTTTACAGTGACCGGACCCAAACCTTCAGATAAAACAGAGATCATATCTGCTTCTCTGAAAGTTATTGAAACCTCACAAGAAAGACCCGGAACACGCTAGCAGCTCCAAAACATATATGTGCAGCTCCCTCGCACTGTATGACAGTTAACCAGTTGTCAAGCGCAGTTCTGTTCACAAAGCATGGCTTTGAATAGACCTGTGCTGGTATTCATTAATGCTATATATCACGATATGGAATATGCGTAATATTGTTACTGTAAGTACTACAGTGAATAATGTTTTATTACAAATTATTCAAGCAAGGATGAGAGGTGCATGGTGGAACGTGTGAAGGAGACGCGCTAAATAAAAGCGCACATTCAATCTCTGACAGCAGATGGCGCTAATGCAACCACAGAAATGCAGCCGTTACCCTGTAAACAAAACAGCTGCTACTTTCTGAAACATATTTAAAGGATTTAAACAGACATTCAGATTTCAAGCGCCAAATACTTAGCCTTAATTGTTATTATTTTCAAATAGTATTTATTTTCAAACTTTTTTACATTTTAATCTGGACTTCAACATGATATTGTTTGATTTATTTGACTATTGCAGCTGGAATTCAGCTGATGATAAATGGGGCAACTTTCACCAATGTTGCTGGGCAACTTCGGTTAATATTGCCGTCAACGGGCAACCAGGTGAGACACAGGGCCCACGACCGATCTAATGTATCTGGATAGAAATTTGCTACCCATTCTCAATGATCAGATCAAGAATCAGAAAAGTTTAGCTGTGCATTACTACTTAAAGGGGTCATCGGATGCCAATTTTCCACAAGTTGATATGATTCTTTAGGGTCTTAATGAAAAGTCTGTAACATAGTTTGGTTAAAATTTCTCAGTGGTAGTGTAAAACAATACTGTTTTGACCCTGTCAAAAACAGCTCTTTTCAGAGCAAGCTGTTTTGTAGCATCTTCCTTTAAATGTTAATGAGATCTGCTGACCCCGCCCCTCTCTCTGAGAGATTGTTTAGCCGCATTCATTGTGAAACTTGCTAATTATAAGGAAAGGCGATTTGCAAAGATTCAGTACAAAACCTTATACTCCCTCGTTCTGTAGGTGAAGCTGGATCAGGAATGATTCGCGTGAAGATTTAGGTAGATTTGGGCACATTCCCTTCAGAAACAAATGCACTGCGTCTTCAGCGGCTCAGATGTCGGGAGAAAATGATAACTGCTATGTTAATTATTACATCCAACAACAGAATACCTCAATCGCTTAGAAGACATTCTTGTCTACATCTGCTCCAGCGGTGAAACAATGGCGGACTGATGACAGTCACTCATGCATCTGAGATTGGTTCGATTTGAGAAAGGGGAAATTTTTTAACAAGATAAAAAAAAACACTGTATGGATTTTATCATTATAGTGTGGTTGTGTACACAAACTGCTAACACACATTTCAGTTCAAATTGCTTGTAAAATTGCATGTAGCATCCAACGACCCCTTTAAGATACCACTGTCCTGTTAATGCTAAACCATTAGTACTATTAGTTTAAAGTGTTAATCTAAATATATTCAGTTAATGCCTAATATTTGCCATCCAAACAAGCAGTGGTTCAGATGAAAAGGGTGTTTGATAAGAGACAGAACGTGGCTGTGTTTTTGTGCTTCAGCTTTGGCCCTGGGGACTGTGAGGAAGCAAACTGTTCCAGCTAATTGAATTCCTTTAGAAAGTCTGCTTCCCAGACAGCAATCACCATCAGCCACACACACACACACACACACACACACACACACATATATATATACACAGACTCTCTTATAATGACACACCATATCACTAAAGACAAAGTGGCAAAACCATATCCATATTTTGAATTTAGGAAGCTAAGCTTCCCACCAAGACATGTGATATATTTTATCTAATTTGATCCAGACACAAGCAACACCCGAACTGCAACCACATTTGCCCATTAATTGTGTGGATGTGTGTAACTAAACCATGCAGCACAGAAAGACTCAGCTGAGTTTCGAGTTTAAAAAATTTTTTTTTCAAAAAACAAAAAGCCAAATGTTACATCCACCAAACCTCAACTATTTTAAACATTCATTCTGAGCTAATTACAGTCAAACTCAATTAAAGGTAACAGCTTTGGTTGTCACAGTTGTTATTAATTAAATATTTATAAAAGAATGGCATGAAAGTAAAGTATTGATCTATTTTTTTTTCTTATTGTTTGATTAATACCAACAGAACAATAGACATCAGCAGGTCTGTTTGGATGCATGTATACTGCAAGACAGAAACATTTTATTATTTTCCCCAATTTGTTTACTGAGGACAAACATAAGCATAAAAAGCATCTTAACCAGGAAGTTAATTTAGTCATTTCATTTGAGTCACTACACTATACTACTGCTAATATAACTATTTTAATTCTTGATACTTATGACATCCCATATTGAGTCCAAAGCTTATCATAAGCAAAGTCTTATGGTTATGATGTTATCCTCAATATTCATTCTGTAAAATGAACATGCAATACTGACTGGTGTAAATTTCACAGGAAATGTAACTATTTATCCAAATGGTATTTTTACACAGAACTTCTAAACTCTTTCTGAAAATGATGTCATGAATTATTACAGATGTTTTAGCAGGCACACTTTGATGGCCTGAAATACACCACTTACTTAGTTCAAGCAAATTAAACACTCATGTTTATAGCAAACGGCCTGAAAAACAACATCTGACAGATGCAAAAGCTTGATTAGTTTGGTTAGTGGGACAGCACACTTGATATGCCCTGGCCAAGCATTTCGCAGCTGCATTTGAATACTTGTGTAAAGTATGTTTCTGGTCTCAGGCTACAAAGTGGCCAACTGTTGAGCCCCTCTGTGTACTAGCTGATGTTCTTTCTCTCTCAAAGAGCAATCTTAGGCTCCCTACGCAAGGGCCGAGCAGTGCACCGTGGGCCGTGGTGATATGTGTTGACATCAGCAGAGGCTGGGGGTTGGGCAACTGAGTGAAAAAGAGCCTGACCCACTCTAGACTTTCCACTGGTCAACCACACACACAGAAAGAACAGCTGGATCAGAAGATGAATACCTAAACGATCCATTTAATCCTAAAACAGAATTTATTTAACTGTCTTGGATATTAACTTTCTCAGAGGAGTATGCAAGAAAATTAATTCATTCAAATCCTGGTGGATAAAGTCTCAAAGCTTGACATTCTTAATCAGATTTGGGGAAAGTAATTTTTTTTAAGTAATGCATTACAATATTGCGTTACTCCTTAAGAAAGTGAATTACTTTACTTCGTTACTTTTAATGGAAAGTAATGTGTTACATTACTTTTGTGTTACTTTTTAAATCTTGGCAAGGCTTGCTTGCTTGTTTTTAATATAAAAAAGTTATTCTTTTTTTTTTTTTGTACAAATGTAAAAGCCGTTTCGCAACAAAAGTGAAATGTATACGCCTCAGGCTGAAGGAAATGTAAATTCACATCTGTACAGTAGAGGGTGCCGCTCAAACAAATTGCACGAAGAATATGATACAGGAGAAGAAAGTTCAACACTATTCAGCAATAACAAAAATGAAACAACAAAACAAATTTGTCATTTCTGCTTATTAGTATGGTTGAATTGGATCTTCGAAGGCCAACAGCAAAGACATTGGTTAATAAAATGGGATTAAATACATAACTATAATTATAATTTGTCTTACTTAACATATCTAATTATTGCAGGTTTCTATAATATTCTGAGTTTGCATTTGACTGTTTTTATTAATTTCGAGGAATATTGAATCTGTTTTTGTACAAGTGAGATGAGTAAATACATGTTCATATTTAGTCTAGGACTACAGTAACGTTCACACAGCGCGTCTCTGCACGTACTCCCGATTTAGCTCAACATGGCAACACAACATCTGTCAGTCAATACATGGGAAACAAAGTAACTAGCCAGAGCTTATTTTAAAAAATAACTCAGATATTTCCTTCTAAATTAAAAAGTAATGCGTAACTTTACTAGTTACTTAAAAAAAGTAATATGATTACGTAACGTGCATTACTAGTAATGCTTTACCCCCAACACTGCCTATCACAATTTAATACATTTAAAATAAATTAAAAAATTTAATTTATGCATTTAGCAGACGCTTTTATCCAAAGCGACTTACAGTGCATTCAGGCAATCAATTTTAACCTATCAAAAATAATCTGTGGTTAATATGCAAGGACAATTAAAATAAGCCATTCGTAGGATGATTCTCCTGAAAAGAGTAAACGCTGAAACAATGGCGGATGAATTCGTTTGTCGCCCAAGGAACGACAGGTGGAGTCGTTATTTTGGCTATTCAGGGGTGTTTTCCAAAAGCAAGTTTCATCGTTACCATCATAGTTCAACGATACTTTCTTTCCCAAAGTCATACTTCTAATCAACATTCGTCACAACACCACAAAGTTGTGCGGTTGGAACTACAGCCCTCCACCTGTGGTTAGAAGCATAGTTTCAGTTTCCGGTTTGTATAATATGTGGACTTAAAGAGATCATGCTCTTGAGCAGACTAAGTAAGCTAACATTCAACATGTACACAATTTTCATCTTATGTTTTTAAGTTCAAGAGAATGCAATTGTCATTTTTGAGGACTATGCTTCTGCAAATGTGCTATAGTCATTTGGGTGAAGCCTGGAGTATAATGTAAGATGAATCCCTCAATTGAAATTTAGAAATAAAGCAAAACAACTGTAAAAAAAAAAAAAAATACTGAAATTTGAGGCCATGTTCATTATTTACTGCACTAAACCGAATCTCATACTGCACCTCCTTCTCTACAGCCAACACACAAACTGTTGTCGTTGTTCAGCTCCTCTCCTCAACTTGTGACATTTCACCTGCAATATTATAATAAAGTTACCTTCCACTCTAGAACACGTCTGGATTGCAGGCGGGGCAGTCAAGGCGACGTCTGATGGCATAAGCACGACTCTATGAGATGAGCCCCACACAGTATGTCTGCTCTCAGCACAAATCTGACAGAGGGTGAGCAAAACAGGATGAAACGATACTATCTAGAAATAAACAAGATATCTTCACCTCAGCAAACCCTCCAGCTTAAAGGTGCATCCCAGTCAAAACAGCAAGTGAAATATAATCCTGGAATGTTCCAAACGTTCGTCTGTGTTTCCACGGTTACCTTTCCAGGCTTCTGCAGACTGATGTTATGACCAGCTGCTTTATTTTTGGACACAACGATACAACGTCTTCTTGTTATGAATGAAAATAAAATGAATGAATTAAAAGAGTGCACCTTTTTGTTTTACATTTTGAGAAAAGTATTCCTTCTTTTACTAACGTCTGTTCAAAAGAAAGACAGAAGAAGAGAAAGCCAGAGAAGACAGTATGTGAGTGATTTCCACCAACCCCAAAAGAGATGCCACACGTCCCACTAAGCCTACTTAATTTTTCCAGATGGAACAGTTAGTGTGTATAACATGTAGCAGGATAATGGTGGGTTGCTGTGTGAAGGTTCATGAGTGCATGTGATTATGATGGAAAAGAACGATTCTAACAAAGCAAGAATCAAGACTACATACTGCCCGGCAGACATAAAGTAGACAGGCTGCTTACCTAGACTGCATTTTTGGGGACCATGCACCAATGCTGTCTAGGTAGGCAGCTCATAATGTTTTGCGACAGAGCCACTGAACATTCAAACAGATCCAATTCAAAGTTGCTTTATCGTAAAGAAACGACAACCCAAAAACGACATTTATGTCATTGTGTCAAACACGTATTTTCTCTTTTTGTAATGAAACACAAAAGGAGGAATTTTTCCGAAACTAGATTTGAATGTGCACACATGCAAATGAGATTTGAGAACTGATGAATGCTTTGCCTTGAAATAAAGTGCACAAGTAGTAGTAAGTAAATTAGGTCACACTTTATTTCCCACTTTATTGGCACACTTGAGTCCCAATTCTCGTTATAAACAAACTATTAAACTACAACTTTTGCCTAAACTACTGATTTGATGCTTATTAATAGTGAGGTATCGGTTAAGTTTAAGTATTGGGTAGGATTAGGGACGTAGAATATGCGCATGCAAAATATTTGCTTTCTAATACTAATAAACAGCCAATATGTTAATTAAAAGGCATACTAATAAGCAACTAGGACATTTCCCTATACTGAAGTGTACTAATCATAAATTATTACATTAACAATTACGTTAGAATGTTATCACTAAGTTAACTCTGAGTGACAGCTAGTGCTCTTCAGAGGTTACATTAAAAATAAAAGGCAAAGCTTCTGTATAGAACCATTAAGGGCACGACGAGTCACAGATTGAAGAAAAAGACTGTTGTTCTAAACCGGGTCAGTGCATTTAACAAGCATAAACCAGAACATGATTGAACCCCAATTAATTAACTATCTAGATGGCATGTTGGGCAGAGAACACATTCGGAGTCAGATAAGCACATGATGCTTAAAACTGCTGTCTGCAACTTTTAAGACACAGCCACAGTCTTGAGCCTCAGAATCAGAGTTGAACCATCTGTATTGTTGTTCAAAGCAGAGCATTGCTTTCAAGACCCCATCAAATAGTGTTGAGATATTTGCCAGTGAAACTGGAAATGAAGCTGTGGCTCCAGAGTGATTAGTCAAATGGTGATTAGCCCAAAACATCTATATCCAGAGTGCCCATAAGCAAATACATAATAAACCAACCAAATAAACAACTGCAATAAAGATTAATGACAATCTGAGCAGGGGATGCTAGGGAGGGACAATCTAGAGGACTGAACTGGACAAAAATTTGAGCAGGCCTACAGCTATGTGTCCAAAATGAGTCACTGGTAGCGCTCCAGACAGGCTGACCAAGAGCTGCCAGTTTTTCAGATACTCTTTTTGGAGGTTATGTCAGTAGGAAATGACAAGTGTCTTTTAAAGTCAAAGAACTGTTTAATCAACAGATTAGTTCAAAAACACTTATACGTTCCAGAGCAAAAGACCACCAAGACCTCTTCTTGAAAACATGTAACACCTGATCCTTTTCTGACTTTTGTTATTATTGTTGAAGGCGCAATAATAGGCTAATAGATAACAGATAAGAGAGGAACAGTCAATGCTGTATCTGAACATTATGTGTGTGTGTGTGTGTGTGTGTGTGTATATATATATATATATATATATATATATATATATATATATTATAATGCTGTCAAATGATTAATTGCACCAAAAATAAGTTTGTTTACATAATATGTGCGTTTGTTTTGTATATTTATTATGTATATATAAATACACACACATACATCATATATATTTTGAAAATATTTACCTGTATTTACTATTTAGACATATATTTATATTCACATAATTTATATCAAATATTATTATATTTAATATATAAACTTAGCATTTTTTTTAATATACAGGCGTGTGTGTGTGTGTGTTTATATAAATAATAAATATAAATTGGGAAGGAAAAAAAAAACTTTTTTGGATGCGATTAACCGCGATTAATCGTGTAACAGCACTCATAAAGAACAACAACCCAGTAGGCTTCAATAAACAAACTTGGGTCTGAGGGTTTGAGCTGAAGTGAAGGATGTGGACTGCAGGTTTATGCCGACACAGCAGAATAACAGAGTCAACTAAATATCGACTTTATCTAAAAATATCAGTAACAGTAAACAACATTGTGTCTGCAGTGTATGCAACAAAAATCACAGCTGCAGCATCCTTAAGGCAAATCCCATAACACAGACTTATTATAACTATACGTATGAGTAAAGAAGAATGAGTATTGAAATGCATTGGATGATGGGCTGCACGCTTCCATTTCTATTAAACTACAATAACCAACACACAAAAAAAATGCACTTACCCAGATAACAGCCTAAAGTCCTGTATTGATGTCTTCCATGGTACACAAACCAATCACAAAGATATCCGTGATGGTGTAAAGAATAGCAGGCGATCAGGGAACAGCGGATATTATTCACTGCTGCGAGCGGCCGGCTGGCGATGATGATGATGGTGATGATGATGGCGCAGCGGCAGCAGAATGAAACTCAATGGCGCCGCTGCGTTTGGATTGACATCTGCTTCAGCCAAAAGAATGCGTTCAATACGAGCGCGAGCATTTCATTGGCTGAGACCGTTGTCAATCAGCCCCCACCCGGGAGGTTGTAAACAGGGCAGGCGAAGGACTGACACGTGTTGCTTTATTGACTCATTGAGGAGTGTAATGCGTTTTCAAGCGTAGTGTTAAAAGAAGTTACAAGGGAAATCGCGGCTCGTAAACGCTCCGTCCATTAAGAAATTCCATCAGATGAGGTTACGCCTCCTCCGTAAACATTTTGCCACAAAGCCCTTAATGCATTAATGACTGAACTTACTTTAATATTGTTTTAAAACTGCAGCCACGCTTTTAATAAAGAGAATGTTATCGTTGGTGTGGACACCATCATCATCATCATCATCATCATCAACATCAACATCTTTGTTTTCTTTTTTTAAACAAATATATATATAATGTGAATATCTTTATCATGTTGCAAGTTTTAATAAAAAGCTGTAAAACAGTCGAGGTTGTGCTTCAGTGTGATCACTCCACTGTGTCTAATGCATTTAGGCCTAGTCTATATTCACAATAAGTTTCTATGCAATTTTAAACGATAATAATTATAGCTACTTATTCCTGAAAAAAGCTGTTGTGTGCTGTATGAGATGTTGTGTTAGAGTAAGTTAAACAGACAGTTTAGATGTGTTGTCTTTTCGTGATAGGTTCAAGAGTGATGTTTGGCTCAATGCTTCCATCTGTCGACCAGTCTTCATATTTTAGCCATAATGAAATGGGGTTTAGGTTAGATGTTAGTATTTTGTTTCAGCACTGTAATTGACTGGTCTAATGAAATCTTCAGAATCGGCAGTGGGCAGGGATTTGCACTGAAAACACACTCATCTGTGGAGATTCTCCATACGTGTCATGTTTATTTCTGCTGTACAAACTGTACTTTCTATCAACATGCACCTAAACCTGCCCCTTACAGGAAACTTTCTGCATTTTTACATATTCAAATAAATAAATAAAATAAAAAAGACATTAAAAAACTTATTCTGTATGATTTATAAGTTTGTGACATAAGTCCCCATGAGTCTGTGTGTGTATTCAGGTTTAAATCCACAGCAGGATATATAAACAGGTACACACACATACACACTTGTATTCCTATGGGGACATGAATGGTTTTTATATTGTACAAGCTGTCTTTTCTACCCCTTAACCCTGAACCCTTTTTTTTTGTGTGGAAACATAGCTATCATTTAGGATCTGATGACTTTAGGCTGCTGCACCATAAACGTGTTTCTATTATTCCATTTGACAGAAGTATGAGCTGTCATTGTATGTAGTCTATTCCTAGATATGGTATCTACTCCTAGATACAAAGCTCCTTTTGTAGTTTTTTTTTTTCATCATAATTTCTCAAGCCACTGAGCTCTTCCACATCCCAACAATGAACCATTTTCCATTTTCTATGCTGATCACTGAACAAGAACAAAAAGAATCGTTGTGTATTTTCTGCACCTTTTTTATCCCACAATACTGTTATCTTACATTACAACTTTTTAAATTGCTATTCTAAGTCTCTTATGTCACAATTCAGACTCTGGTTTTGTTTCTCCGAGGGAGGGGAAGTTAAAAATGTGAAATATAAACAGAATTATAAGATCAGAATTCTGACTTTTTTCCGACAACTCTTGAGTTGAAATCTTTAAATTGATCTAAAATCAATTTGAACTTATTCCCCATCATAATTCTGTTTACATTTTCCATCTTACAATTCTGACTTCTGAAAAAAAAAATAATAATAATAAACCTGAATTGTGATATATAAACTCAAGTCGGAATTGTTAGATAAAAAGTTTGCTTTTTTTTATCTTTTATTATTTAAAGTTTTATTATTTTTTATGTTTATTTATTTCTTCGTTCATTCATTCTGTGGCTTCCATTAAAAATAAAATAAAATAAAACTTAGAATCAATAGGCCTATAAGTGTTATACCACCACAGGACCACCTTCATATGTTGGAATGAGGAAGACAAACCTGTTAATTTGGGTTTTTGTATTGCCAATGAATGTGGAAGGTTTCCAAAACAATTCTCAGGCTCTGTATAAAGGCTTTGAGTCGGAGAACACACTGCTTCAGTGTCAGACGGATGGGATGGCTGCAGCTGCTGTCACACACTCATTGAGATGCCAGTTGTAGTCTTGAGTCCTTGGATAGTGTTTCATGACCAGAGACACGTAATGTGTGTGCGTTTGTAAATGACAGCTAATCACAAAACAGTCAGAATACAGCAACTTGCTTCCAGACTATTACAATTCATTTACAACTTTTCCAAAAACCTTGTCTAACATTAGCCAGCTACTTTACCTTGGTGACTTGCAAATCAGCCAACATACATCAGTTTGACATAAATCTAAATCTTTAAATTATATATTTTTCTATGCATAAAAAAAATTCTAATTTACTATTAATGGGCAAAACCCACTTTTAGTTTTATAAAATAACATTCAAAGCCCAGTAGTGCATATGCATAAAATGAAATGATTTGGTAAATACATTATAGATTACACAATCACAATATTTTAGAAATACAGAAGACCCCAGTAAGGTCATTTTAGTTTGGTCTGAATTTGGAAAAAAGGTCATGCAAAAATATTCAAGATTCAAGTACTATTGTTCTCCAGAAGGTGGCTATAATTAGCTAAAAATGGACAGTTCCTGAAGATGTGTAGTCATAGAATTGCAGTCTGTGGCCCAAAGGTACTGGATTCCCTGAACTAATGGTGGGACTACCTGTCTAAAACTATTTTTGCAATTCTGTTTAACACTACATATTTAATATGTGAAAGTGAATGTTAAAATTGGCCTGCAAACCGTTTTACCATTCAGAGATGGTATGTAAAATAAAATAAAATACAATAAAATAAAGCAACCAAACAAGCAAAAGGCAGCAGTTTATTTTCTGTTTCCATTCTTTCCTTTCTTTTAAGGCTGACTATGAGCTTTGGTAATTGTACAATTATTTAAGAAGTTTGGAAACAGCTAGTAAAGTATTCTATAGCCAAATAAACAGGCTCTTTTGAACCAGTTTCTGAACCAGTTACTCAAGTCGTAAATACCAGGTGACCAGTTTCACTGATGCCATTATAGTTAGCATATATCAGCAATAATAGCAATTATGAATGATCACTGAAATGTTTGGACTTTATGATGGCTGACATATTAAAAAAAAAGTTAATAGCAGTAATAATTCCAGCAGGTATTATTGTTTCTTCCACCCAGTGAAAACTGGAAAACTATTGATGGGACAGAAAAAAAGTTTGTGTTGATGAGTTTGTGAGGAGTATTTCAGTGCATTCCTGTAGCCTGAATGGGCTTTAAGAGCAAGAATGCAAGAAATGCCTCATGAATTTAGTGCACAGTGTGTGTGTGTGTGTGTGTGTGTGTGTGTGTGTGTGTGTGTGTGTGTGTGTGTGTGTGTGTGTGTGTGTGTTTGCAGAACTACTAGCTCTCACACTTAAAAGACAACTCAAAATGATTGAGTCATATAAAAACAAACAAATATAATAATAATAATAATAAATGGTGCAGAATCGCACATATCCAAAAGTTCACAAACCAGGCAAGCAGAATAAAACACAGCTGGAGATTAACTGGTGTCTCAAAATGCAAAAAAAAATAAAATAAATTATAACAAAAAAAAAAAAAAAATTAAAAACTCAACCCAACAACAATAAAACCAACTTAAAATGTATATTATTGTACAATTGTAATAAAACTGCTTCCAATCCAAGATCAGTAATGTATATCTCTTGCCTTCATGCTAGCGCTGCATTTCGCTGCATTCATACCACACTCTCAGAAATAAAATGGACAGATCTCTGTCACTGGCTGTACCCTTTTAAAAGGTACTGATATGTACCATTTAGGTACTAATGTGAACTTGTAAAGTAATGATATGTACCTTTAAGGCACTATTACCCTAGTAAGAAAATAGATATTCTTAAATGTATTTGAAAAAAAAACCAAAAATAATAATAATAATTCATGCCAAGCATACTACAAATACATTTACATTTTATGTACTTAATAAAAATTCCATGCAATTGTACTTTTCTTAAAATGCTTAAATTGTTAAATATTTTAAGCTTAACATTAAGAAATGTGCATTTTGCACAAGTAGTACTCCAAATTAAGTTTAATTATATTTTTTTATATCAGTACGTCTTGAGCAATATATGTCAGTAAATATGTTTATAGGTTTGAACTACTGTATACTTCATAATAAATAAATGTATTACTTTTTTACTAGGGTATGTTCCATTAAGGGGTAAATCAATAAAAAAAAAAAAAGATGTACTCTTCAGCTTTTATTTTTAGAATTATACTTTTTTTTTCTTCTAAGATTGCACTTCATGTTCAAGTACTCCTGGAGAGAACGGTTGGAAAAGACACATTGAAAAGTCTCTCTTCTTTGGAAAGTCTGCTGTAGGCTCAGAGTTCAGAGGATGCCGTCCGGGGCCTGTTTGAGACACTCTTCATACAAAGCGTGTTGTGACTTCTCAGCCGTAGTGCTGTAAGGCAAACAAGGGCAAAGATCAACCATATTTCACATGTATCAGGTTTAACTGTGATCTGCTTTGAATAAAATATGTTCATAATAAAAGAATGTGGCTTTCTTGGCGGTTAAAGAGCTTAGCTGTTTTGATTTGTGGTTTATGTGATATCCAGCCTTCCTTATTAAAAACAGGAAAGGGGGGAAAAAAACTCCAAACCCAGGCAGATAAATGTTTTTAACATGTCTCTTGTGAGGGTGCTGGCAATATTTTAGCATCCCTACTGTAAGCATCCAAATAAAGCACACAAAACAACAAGAAATTAACCTCCCAATACCTGTTCAAATCTTAATAAAACTACTGGAGTTCACATTCATGAAATCTCCAAGGGTAAATGAAAACAAGGCCCAGATGGAATCTGTTGATGTTTTTAGCATTTCTGTCTGGATTTGGGGGGAGAATGTGCAGATTAGGGAGGAAACCATTAGTTATCAACAGCAGATAAGTTTCCATCCAAGTTATTTATTTATTTACTTGAAAAAGGTATATCACATCAAAATGTTTATAAGTACAACTGAGAGAAATGTGTTTAAAATCTTTTTTCATTTTATTTTAGCATTTCTATTTTGATACTATAAGTGTCAGAAAAACACATTTTATATATAAAAAAAGAGATTTAATGCATAATAAATGTGCTGTCACTTGACAAAATTGCACGTCCTCATCCATAAATTGACTACCATTAAAGGGCTGTTTTCTTTTAATGTTCAAGGGGTTTGTTAAATCTATTCTGACTTCGCACTGTCTAGTGGAAGGGCACAAAAAATATTTGACAATCAAAAAAAGTTAATACATGCATGTGGAGTACATGCATTTCCTGGAAAATCCACCCTACTGGATTTTTTGAGTACGTTAGGCTACTGCTTTCCAAGTAGAAGGACTTGACTGCACAGATACTATTTTAACTGAACTGAGCTGGATGATGACACTGATAAACTGCCTTTAACTGAAAGTTGAGTGTTTACTTTTGTCATTTTGCATTATTGACACACTATTTTCCAATTTAATACTGTCAAGTGCTTTGACACAATCTGTATTGTTAAAAGCACTATATAAATAAAGGTGACTTGACCTGACAGAAAAAAAACAGGTCAAATATGCAAATCAAAGTGACTCCAAAAACATTTATCATGTTGGCTGATTGAAATCCAACATTAGCATTTAATAAATACCACATGTCTAATTAATTAGATTATAAGACAATTAGATGTAGTTATTAGAGTTAATTGAAGCAAAAGTTAGTGAAAATTGGTCTCCAAAATAAAGTGTGATCAGATTCATATATTTGGGCAAGTACTCACAAGTCTGCAGTGTCTCACCTTATGCGCTCCACATCCTCTATAGTGTCTGGCAGGGGCTTATGGGCTGTCTCAGGCAGAAACATAGTGAGGGCAGCACCTATAAGCGGGCACAGGCCGAATACTACCATGGGGGCGTGACGGCTGATGTTTCTCAAGAGGTAGATGATGGGTGCAATCACTCCGCCTGCCCGTGCGCACATCGAACCCATACCTATGCCATTTTGTCTGAGAAAAAGAAAGATATGTTTCTGTATCTCACATCTCAACTGAACACTGGGAAGTGTATGATGAATATGGCGTAAGTGTAATGTATCACTGTGTCCTAACCAGGCCTGATGCAACACAATTACAGTAGAAGTCATTTGTCTGTCCGCAAAGTAGGTGAAAATTCTGTGCAACAGAGTAAACTGGATGCCAATCACAACATATTATACAGTTATTTGTAACTTGATAGTGGTGGGGGATTAGTTATGGATGAGCACTACCAACTGAACCACTCAGTCAAGGGCGTCAAGCACTCATTATTTTTGAGGGGGCACGAGTGGGGTGGTAGGGGTGGTTTCGTCATGTGATACACAGCAGCCACAACAGCATTTATGTATTATATATTTTTCCTTTTTATTTGAAACATTCCCAAACGCATTAACTATATCATGAAATATCTCGATTCTCAACTTCATACAATATGTTAGTTAATATGCGATGGTGAAATAGCCTAATAATGTAATCTATTGACTATGCATAAAAACCTGTTTGTTAACTTAAGTAACAGGTATGGGTGTCATGTCATAACATATTTTTGATACGACTGACTTTCTAATAAATGTGAATTAAACATTGAAAGTTAATGTGAATAAAAACATTGTAAGTTAGGCTACTAATCTTTCATTGTACAGAAAGAGAGCAAAGAACATTTTCACTGACAGTCTAGAGTTCAAGCGTTCCCATTAAAATCACAGAAGCAGTTCACACTGTGCAATCAATATCTTACTAAAAGATTCGTACACATATCTGCACTTTGTTGTTTCTGACAAGAGAATTCACCAGAAAGAGGTATTCAGTCAGCGAGCGAGTGAAGAAAGCAGTACAGCGATGACTCATCGGATAGCACCTCTGATTGGCCATTGCATTCATAAGCTCAACAGTATCATGTGTGATTGGTTATAATGCACAGTGCTGTAAAAACACTTCTGTCGCTGGCTCAGCGCCAGCCAGCAAATGCATATTTGAATTTAGCAGCTGGTGATTAGACGGACTGAACGTTCTGATCACGCCGGTGTGATTGTATCAAATATAGACAATATTAATCTGCAATTATTTTGTCTTTTGGAAGCTGCATTCAATATCCACTTGACTCAAAAAATCTCAGGGGGCACGTGATCCCTCGCTTTGAATGGGCATGACTCCTCTGCACTCAGGCACGGTCTTGGGGTTTGAGGGTTATAACATATTTATTTTGATATTTGGCCATAAATTACAATATTGTTAGCAAGAGTGGTCCATTCAGAGCTATGACAAGTTTCACATTTTCATCAAAATAATAATCTGCACTGAATGGAAACCTTGAATTGCAGTCATAAACTGCTTAATGCCCTGAATTCTGTGTTGTTGAGTGGTAACCCAGTTAACAGAATTTTGTTATAAGGACTTTCTCCAAATATTGACCCAGAACCAACACTCAATATTTGGAGAATGTTCTTATAACATAATTCTGTTAGCTTGGTAGTGTGTTGTGCCAATGACCTAAAAAAAACACGCACAAAAAATTCAAACAATGTGTGAGTTTTACAGATTTTTTTTTTTGCAGATTAAACCAGCCTGTTGAGTCTGGCAGAGTTTACTGATCTTAGATGATTTAAGCTTTTATGGCAGGTCTTCCAACCAAGATGGTGTTCCTCTTAAATAAATATTTCATCCAAAAATAAAAATGCATTTTTCGCATTTAGCAGACACAACTTACAGTGCATTCAGGCTAACATTTTTACCTAACATGTGTTCCCTGGGAATCGAACTCACAACCTTGCGCTGTTAATGCAATGCGCTACCACTTGAGCCACAGCAACATTGAAAATGAAGAAAGAAAGTCATCCATCCATGCCACTTTATAAACCTATTGACTTTGCATACCTGATGACTGTTGGGAATACCTCTGCTGAGTAAATGTATACAATGGACAGCGAGGCGGTGATGCCAAACTTGCCCACCATGGCAAGTACAGTGCGAACAATAGACAGATCTGTGAAGACAGCAATTATGAACGGACGAGGTTTGTTATGACAGAAAGAGATAGTCTCTGGTTTTGTTTTCCAATTGCTTTGAGGGGAAATGGCACACACAAATCTTCATTCTGAATCCTCGTTAGAAACATGACATCACTTTTAGTTAGTGAGTTATGTAAACAGTTTGTGAACTGTGATAAATGTGGCTCAGAATTCTCCAGGCTTCTGTCCCATCAACAGTAGTAAACAATGGCATGAACACTGTGGATGCTATGACAAAATTACACCAAATGGAGCCTGTGGTCTGTTTATTAGGGGCCAAGCACTGAAGGTGCGATTGCATCTATTGTATCCATTAGAATTCTTCTTCTTCTGCCATTGCATCTATTGCACAGAAATTCCTGTCCACTATTCTGACATCAGACAGTGCTGACAAAAAGTTATGGATTTTGTGTTGACAAAATCGTTTTTGTATTGCGCTGCAACAAATTTGAGGAATAATGCCAGATTATGTCTAAGGCTGTATCTCTGCAAAGCTTTCACATATGGACACCAAACTTTGTGTGTGCCATTGTCACCTCACACAGAACACACCACATCAATTTGATAACAGCACTACCTATTGGTCAAAAGTGATAAGCCATTAAATCATATTACAAGAAATTGTGTTAATGATTTTTCAGCAATTTTGCTTCAAATCATTCTGACCGTGCTTTAATTACTCATTGTTGCAGTTGGTCTGATTCTCCATGCCATGCTTAGCTTCTTATTTTGCCTTTGAAGTGCTTGATCCCATAATTGCCGCTTGCAGCTATATTTGGATGTTATTATTATTATTATGTATCAAGCACATAGTACACTCATAGTAACTGTTACATTACATGCCATCATCTTTGGGGTTTCTTTAGGCTTCCTTTTTCCTTAAAATATTGGGATGAAGTGCCTAGTAAAACATGTTGATGCTCTTCTTTCATGCTACTTCCACCGAAGCTGGTGTCCAATCTGTAATTGTTTCTGCTACAGAATAGGCAGTTCTTGGCTCTTTTAGTCTCTGAAAACTAGTTGATCCAAGGAAACACTAACGTCAAAGGTATAATGACTGTAACTAAAGTTTTCTGAAGATTGAAAACTTAGTCTGGTAAGATTGATGCAAAATAAAGTTAACTGGAACAAAATCGATTATAATCAGCAGCACAAATTAAAAGGCGGATGTTAAAAGTACACATGATTTTAGAGCTTTAGTTAAGTAAAGGTTTGGATTTTCACCTACCATCTGGAATGAATATGGTAAGAAGGCAGGCCAGGCCACCTATTGCCAAGAATGCTAACTGGGATATCCTGCGTGAGCGGTTTAGGGTGAAGAGAGTAATGGTTCGTGCTGGCATCTCAACCAAGCCAAAGATCATCTGAGTCAGGTAGATATTCATACCAAAGTCTGAAATATTCAGAGACAGCCCATAGTACACCAGGACATTCACAAACCTGTAACAAACAAAATCAAATATCACAACTCCATAATTAAAAAAAAATGAATATGGGAATGGCCCAAGCTCAGAACTATTGCAGAAGTTTTTGTTTTAGTTATTATGAAATATAAAAGAGAAACATGCAAAACTTAAGGGAAACGAGAGCCACAACAGGAAATGCTGGAAATCCCACTCCCGAAAAGTCCTGAAATTTCTTCAACAGTTTTTGTGAACAGAAATTGCTATAGTGTTTTGATATGATGGTTGCTCTAGAGTACTTTGTGATTTATTTATTTATTTAGAAGTAGTCATGTTACTAGACCTTTTACTTCTGAAGGCAAAAAATAGAAAGTGTCCTTCAGACTGAAAATTTTAGAGTCATCCATCCCTTCATAAAGTTCATTAATCACAAATTCATAACATAATTTGCAGGTCCAGTGAAGATGTTATTAATAGCTCTCTTATTGATGGCTAAATTACTGAAAACACATCATACACATAACTCCTTTTCTTATTAATTTAACTGCAAATTCATCTATATTTTCTTCTTTTTTCATTTTTAGATTGAAAATTCTAAACCTGAAGTTTGAATATAGGAAAAACGGGTCATAATTTCCGACATTTGAATCACTAATTTGAATTCATGTTGGGTTTTTGCAGTTAACTTTGTGTTTTTTACCACAAGTAGAAGAGAATTAGGGACTGTTTCCTCATTCTGGGTGTTCGGACCAAATCAACGACAGTGTACTTCCTCAGTTCTTGCTGTATCTCTGAGTTCTTAGGGCTCTGTGAAACAAGAAAAACACATTTCAAATATTCTCAGACTAGATAACTCTGTAGTACAAGTTGGAGACTAAGAATAATTTAAATATTTCTTTTTGAAGAGAGCTGTTACATCACAGATAAAATGTTAAAAAAAAAAAAAAAAACTGCATAGCCCTACTGGAAAATCTATTTGTTTTACAAAATTTAAAACTGCAAACTTGCAACATGTTTCTAGGTGGTCCAAATTGTTTTGTTTGTTGTCAAGCTAACCTATAGCTGGTGATCAAAAGTGTCAACATTTTAAGCATCTAGCAAAACAGTGAATAACTTAATTTGTAAGTTTATCCAGACAAAAAATTTACCAAATACTTAGTCACTCTCAAGTTGTTCCAAACCTGTATAACATTTTCTATGGTACACAGAGCAAGTACTCAGTGTTTCATTCATCTTCCATTTATTTATAACAAATGTGGACTTCCGCAAAACACAAAAAGGATGCAAAAGCACTTATTATAGTTTCATAAATGCAGTACTAGTTCACTGTATTCCAACTCATCATTCTTTATCTGAGTCCTCAAATTCATTTTCAAAGTCGAAAACAGTGAATCTAATAACAATACAGACAAAAGTTCACAAATTCACAAGAACAAACAAAGTGGCCTCAAAGGTTAAGGTTAGTAGTAGATTTGGCATTCATCATCTCTATCCTTACTTCCAGATTTCTCCAGTCATATGTTATATTTGTCAGCAAGCTAGCATTCAGACCTGCATTCATCCAATCAACAACTTTTTCAATAATCAGATATATATCACAATATGGAAGAAAAGATAAGTTTCTACTTCATGGCAGTACATTTTGGATCTGCTCCTTATTAGATGCAAACAGCTCAGGGCTGCGTTTCCCAAAAGCATCGTTAGCTAACTATGGTCGCAAGTTCCGTCGTTACCAACGTAGTTCAACGAATCGGTGTTTCCCGAAACCATAGTTCAAACGAACATTCGCAAACTGCATCGTAAACTTGTGTCGTTGGAACGACAGCTCTCCACCTGTGGTTAGAGGCATAGTTCGTCGTTAGTTTGCTGTGTCGACGTCATTGATTGTGCCGCACCTGGACTGTGTTTTATTTGGAGTTATCGACCCTATGCTCTATTCCTTTAGAAGATTTCACCATCCACTCTGAGTGAATTAAAAGAGTTAAAGTTGTGGTTTAAGTTTATTACCTAATTCGCCTTCTTTATTTTTTATTACAAATGCAGTTTGAAACTTTATAGCAGCGTGGCCCTCGCAATTATTCTCCCTTTGAAGTGCCCTCTGAAAGCATTAATCTTGCCGATTAGAAAGCAGCCATTGTTTCATTTATGCGAAGAAACAGTGAGTTTATCGAGTGAGTTATCTTTGTAAAAACATTCCAAAAGACATATTTGTCATATAACAATATTGGTAAAACAGTGTGTTAGAGGTTTTCACTTACATTAAATGTTAACACTCAAATCACAGTATTTTTATAGTAAATGAGTGTACCAAAATAAAGTAACAAAAATGTATAAATAAGAGAGAGAGAGAGAGAGAGAGAGAGAGAGACAGACAGACAGACACACACACACACACACACACACACACACACACACACACACACACACACACACACACAGTATATACACTGTTTGCAAAATTATTTTTTAGTGTTCATTTAATGCATATCAGCAAATAAACCAAATATTTAACAGATGTTATGTCAGATTAAAGAAATGGTTTAAACTGCAGTGATGGCTGGATGCTGCACAGGTGACAGGACGTATGGGTGAAGAAGATATCCTCTGTCTCCCAGCAGCCAGCTATCACCAAAGCCATGCACCCTCTTCAGCCACCTGCAAACTGCTGAAGTGGCCCACACAAAAGAGTCATGTGTGCTTCCATCACCCACCCATCAGGCCATCACCCACCACATCCATAAATTTCCAACAGCATAATAATGCAGTGTAGCTAACAACTGAATTTAAAGCGTTGTTTCTTCTTATTGCCCTCTGAAGATATGAAGCCTGATGTAAGAGGACCAGGCAGGAGAGGGCTTGATGTTGAAGGGCCAGACTGGAGAGGGCCTGATGTCGGAGGCCTGAACTTTGAAGGCAAAGGCCTGGTTGATACACATGTATACCTCCAAGAATCCTTCCATTACAATAGGCTCCAGGATGGCCAAACTTTCTCTTCCTCTGTAGGGAGAGGAGGAACTGAATTGATACCCCATCAGTCTTGTATGCTTCCCTCTATACGTGCCGCAGCCCTCCGTTTCGTCACAATTGCAAAGTCCCTCCACTTATTCCTGATTTTTTTCTGGGCTTTGTTCATATACATAGCCATCATCATTTATTTTTTTGAGTGATTTCTTCACAGATTTAATTTTTGTCAGCATTTGTAATGCTATTTTTCAGCTATGAGAATAGCTGGAGTTTATTATTGGTAACAATACACCGCATCCAAATGCTGAAAATTTGGGTTTTCGTCTAATTTTCATTAACACATGGCAAAATGACAAGGAGACTTAAATAGGAAAAATTTAGCAAAATAAGCAACAGGTGTCCACAAAAGTACATCACAGTTTTCAAAACCCATCTTTTTCAATTGTGGTTGAGTAGCCTACCCATATTAAATAAGAAATAGTATTTATATGAAATTGTGGAATTATTGACATTGGGATCAGAAAAGAGCAGATTTTTAACTCCGTGTGTGTATATAATGTATTGCAGAACAAATTAATGATTCGTTATTACTCGACTCCTACGTAACGTCATTTCAAAAGCGTAATTCGAGTCGAAGAAAAGAGAAAATAGAACTAAATTACTGTAGGTGGCGGTATGTGCTCATGGCTCCAGTCAGCCATTAGATCAAAGAACGACGACGGTTCAAACCAACTTAGTTTGAACCATGGATCTGCGACACAGGTACTATGGTTTCAGGTAACAGTCATGACTAGTTAGTTCATTTCCATAACGATGCTTCATACTATGGTGGTTAATCAGCGAGTTACGTCGTTGTACGGGAAACACACCCCAGGTCATGGAGTACAGTAACCTACTAATGAGGCAATTTAGCTCTGTTACATTTAGCAGAAGCTTTTATCCAAAGCAACTTGAAGTGCAATCAGGTAATACATATTTTTTCCCACTGGGATTCGAACCCACAACCTTTTGCACTGCTAACACAATGCTTTATCACTGAGCCACAGGATCATGTGTTACACATTCTCTCTCTGAAGCAGGAACAAAAGCTCTTTCAAATAAGTTTTTAGGGATTGTTTGAAAGTCTTGGGTATATAAGATGCTTTTGTTTTGTTTTGGAAGCTCAGGTTTCCATTCATTGTATTGCATGGATTAAAAGAGATCAGAGCATTATTTTTCTTTTGTCCTCCAAAGAAGAAAGACTGTCATATGTGTTTAAAAATTATGACAAAAACTAACAATTTTTTTTATTTAAAAAACTATTTAAAAATATATATATATTTAGCTGGATTTCACAGATAAATCCAACCCCATGTGTTTTTGCCTATGGGCAGTGCCTAAAGCCCAGGAGGAGTGAAGTGAAACAGATGCTATAATTCTTCTTTAAAAATAAGTTTTTTTTTTTACAAATTTTGAGTTTGTTCAATTTACATGTTAGTAAAATTGTCTCTTCTTGTCAGGGCAGTTCTTAGCCAGAATAAGCTGCAATAAGATTCAGATATTTTCTCCACTACATGAGACTAAGAGTATGCCATACCTGACAGAGCTCAGTGTCATCGTCTACCAAAGGTTTGCCATTAATAAGTGCTGCCTTACGAATCAGATCCAGTGCCTCTTCATGCTTGTTATTGGCCATTAACCAACGAGCAGACTTAGGAAGCACCCTGAAAATTCACAAAAATATACATACATATATAACAAGAATACACGCAAGAACATATGCGACAGCAGCCTCCTAAGTACCTGGTCCTTTTCGGACACTTAAGTCACAAGACACATTGTGGCCTTTTTATGTTTGCAGCTCACCAGATGTAGAACAGGAAGAGGAAGCCTGGGGCAGATATGGCCAACTGCAGCTTACGCCAGTCTCGGATGAGATAGGCCACCCCTGCAAGCAGAATGTAGCCAAAACCAAAGAAGTAGTCTGTGATGACACCTGCCAACATGCGCTTTTTCGGGCCCGTCCATTCAGTGCCTGCAGAGTGAAAAGACAAAATGCACACATTGGACAATAAGATACACTCACAGTAATCCAGAAAATCCCAGTTGAATAAGACACTGTATTGGGCCTTGTCTCAGACTAAATATTATCGCAGACTCAGCTGTCTCAACCACAGTGCAATTCAAAAGAATATATAATCTTATTATTAAGAAAATTCTCTTGCTGCTAAAATAAAAATGCTAAATCCAATTTATTTCTGACAGACTATTTTCTCTAGTTCCAGAAATCTTTACAAAGCATAATAAATCTAAATATTGGAGCCTTATTGGATCTTTTACTTACCCAACACAAATGCATTCATGATTACTGCGGAAATCGTCATGCCCACCACAAAGCGAAGCAGGACATATATGTAGAAATTTGGGGCGAAAGCGACCCCCACTCCAAAGATGGCCTGTACTGCTAAACCAATCAATATGATCATTCTGCGGCCATACCTGAAACAGCATAAAACTGTGCGTCATTACATATATACACAACTGTGTAACTAAGCTCACTTAGTAATATGTTTACTAGAAAATAGTTGTGCATGGGTCTACCCTTGTGAAAAACAGATATCAGACTTTATATCATGTTCCATGAAGATATATTGTAAATATCCTACCTTAAATATATCAAACCTTAATTTTTAATTAGTAACATGCCTTGCTAGGAACTTCATTTGGAGGCGACTTTAAAAAACTTTAAAGGCGATTTTCTCAATATTTAGATTTTTTGCAGCCTCATGCAGCCTTTTTTTGCCTTATCATAACAAACCATACATCAATAGAAAGCATATTTATTCAGCTTTCAGATGTTATATAAATCTAAATTTCAGAATTATTACCCTCATGACTGGTTTTGTGGTCCATGGTCACATATAATATGCAACTTAATCATTACAAATGTGTGATTACAAATATATTTCACCACATGTCATACAAGTTTCAGTGAACATTATGTTTACCATAAATTCTTGTCAGCACATACAACGGTAAACTTTATTCCAGAGACAATATCATTTTGTATGTGAAAATTTACATTCAGTTCACACTTTGGTAATGTTGTTATGATATCCATTAAAAGTACTCCATTAAAAATATGCTAAAGTTCTTTTTCAAAAGGGTCATACTGGTCTGGTCTGTTCTAAAATGGTTGTTGACAATGTAGCAAAAAAGCCATGAGTTTGATTCCCAGGTAATGACTGGACTGATCAAATGAATAACTCCTGAATGCAATGTCGCTTTGAGTAAAATAGCCTGCCACATTTAAAAATGCAAACAGTAACATTTTAAATCTTATCATCTTCAAAGGCAATGCGTCCAACCCTAATATTTTTAGAGGATTTTCATGGCAGACTGGCTGTTTTTAATGCGTGCATTCACAAAAGTGCCTTGTGCTACAGTCTTTAACAATGAGTACTTATACGATTTTGAAATGAAAACATATAATCCAGACTATAATAAAATATGTGTTTACTTGCATTGTTGATAAACATGCACTCTTAAAATGCTGGGTTAAATACAACCCAGAGCTGGGTAAAATATGGACAAACCCAGCTACTGGGTTTAAATGTTTAACTCAACCTTCTGCGTAGTAACCCAACCGTTGGGTCAAAACAACCCAATCACTGGGTTTGTCCATATTTTACCCAGCTCTGGGTTGTATTTAACCGAGCATTTTTTGGAGTGTGATTTGTGCCAACCGCAACATTGTTTGTGTGCTGAATTGTTGGCTGCCAAGAGCATGAAACCATCAAAGTTCAATTTTAAGCAATAAACTATTTTAGTTCTGTTTTGGATTCAATGTATAATCTAGGTCGTGAAGAAAAACCTGTTTGGAACCACGTACAGTGGATGGTCTCATGTAAACATCTGTAGACTTTCCAGTATTTTAGAGCATTCCATCCCACATTCTCCCTTCAGTTCATTCAGCAGTTAATGTTTTCACACCACAGTGCAGCTATTGTCTGTTCAGCTCTGAAATGTGAACATGTGCTGCTTATTAGATCCGCTTTCTAAAACCAGTACATTTCCAATACTGCAAAAATTCATCTGATTTGGCTCTAGAACAAGACATTACTAGTCAAATCACAACTTCTCTCTATAAATATCAGTAAATAAAACCAGAAATAGAAGTCTGCATACAAGACAGAAGCCTTCCCAGCCGTTTCAGAAGTGTGACAGAGCATGAACTGTTTTTCTTACAGACAGAGTCACATTAGTCAGCTTATTGAAAGGGTGTGTTCAGAGATTTTCTGAGACCTGTTTATGTAAAATTTCCAAAACCTGGTGTTTAAGCTCTTGTCCAGGCATGCGCAGTTCACAAATCAGCTTGTGTCAATCAGAATGGTTAACCTAACCTGATATCAGTCCTTGAATTTCTGATCCTGTCCGACCATAACCCCCCCCCCACCCCTACCCCCCACTGGAATGGAAAGTTTGGGATGTGTGAGAGAGATTTTGTGCATTGAAAATTACCTTGAGATTCTTCTACTTACTTATCAGAGAGGGCACCAAACAGAACAGCTCCAACCAGCAGCCCAAACATATAGATAGAAGATCCAATGTTGTTCAAAGTGGCATTTTCACACACAAGGTCCCACTGTAAAATGAGGTCACAAGGTCAAAATAAAATAAATCAGTGTTATAATAATCAGGTGGTTTGTGGAACATTATGGCTAGCTGTTGTCAGTCCAAGGTGGTTTATCAGTCTTAACCAGCTTGGTCAAGATGGCCTGCTTTCTTCAAAATCAGTTAGTACAGTAGCCTGCAGATCATCCATCTAGACTTACTACTGTCAAGCTTATTAACATATATAAATCAGTTATTAAACTGGATTTAGATGAAGGACTGGAGTAGCCCACTGTCAGTAAAAAGTGCAAAAACTGTACCTTTAGAAGTACAACAGTGTGTCACTGTTGCAGTATCTCTAAAGGGACAACCTTGTACCTTATCTACCCCTAAAAGATTCATTTTAGTACCTTAGCAGTATATATATATACTCTTAAGGTACTATATATTAGTGGTAAATAAAGATGGGCCATGAAATACTGCAATAGTGACAACCAGTTTTTCTGAATAAATTTACTTAATTATTCCAGTATCATATTTTGGAACTAACTCTTATCTGTCTTCACCACAAAAATACCTTTGGTAGGATCTTGGAAGTAGTTTGTTTTAGAAACTCTGTCCTCGAGAAAAGATGCAAAGCCCACCAACCCACCCACACACACACAAACACTGCAGCTGCAAAGCAGAGAGACGTATCAGATAGTCAGCCCCCGTTGTGAGGTTGGGCAAAGATCCAATCTTTGTAAATCAAAGCAGGTTCTGCCAGGATGCCCTGCTGTGACCAACCCATCTCTCTGGTCACATGTCGCAAAAAGAAATGTAGTTCCATTGGTCTGTCTTGCAGTCCTGTGAGCTACACCACTTTAATGAAGCCGTCTGAGATGCCTTCACCACGGGAGGCCAGAAATTCTCAATGCAGTCTGACCCCAAAACATCTAAACTACAATACATGACCGGCACCAATAACACCAGAAAGAGAGACGTGTTAAGAAAGTGCAAAGCTATGCATGTTACATCACAAAACTACCACATCCTGTTATACAACCATGATGTTTTGAGATTAGCACTCACCTCTGTGACAACAGTGCTGAGAAAGACTTCCTTGCTGAATTCCCATCCCCCCATGCAGCCGTTTGAAGTGGACGAGTGCTCAGTAATTGGAAGACTGTGATTAAGCTGGGACAGAAGGCCATCCTGAACGGATGAGCAGGAATCCCCAGGAGCAATGCTGAAGTTGAAGCCCAGCCTGGGGCCACCACCCTCGGATCTGCACAGGTGAGGGGGCACAGCCCCAGTGAAGACAGACACCAACATGTGGAAGGCCAAGAAGATCTGTGGCAGGCAGATCCACACATAAAGCGTCTTCTGGAAGCGTCCAAACCCTCCAATCCGGTCCAGGACTTCGTCAAAATTCATTCTGCCTTTCCTTGATTGTCACTTCATAAAAACTTACACAGCATCTATTGAGTTGATGATGACTGGGCCCACGAGTCTTAGGATACAGTAGAAGTTGGTGTGTTAGTGCACATATAAGTAATGCTCTAGATGATGTCAGGTCGGTATTATGATATTATTAATGCTATGAAATGGGTATGGCTAGGAGGGACAAGCGCGTGTGAATGGATGGTGTAGGTCTCCTCACACCTGTAGCAAAGAGAGGGAGGAAGGGAGGGAGAAGGAGAGACGAAGAGCGCAGCAGCGGAGTTCTGACTGTTTGGGTTGATTGAGGGAAATATAAGGAGGGGAGGGCTGGGAGTGACCCAGATATCTGAAATGAGCCAGTGAGCACAAGGGGGAGGGACTATTGAATGAAGGGGCGGGGATTATGTGTGACAGGAGGAAAGAATTACTTTCACACTCTCTCTCCATCTGCATTACAAACTCAAAGGCACCGTTTCGTTCCTCTTCTCACCAGCCTCCCCCCTGCACTTGTTTCTTCCTCTTTATTTTACTTTCATTCACAAACTTTATGTCTGTGGGTGAGAGAGAGCAGAGGAGTAAGAGAAAGTAAAGGAAGTTTGATTTTTGCATTGTCATCTCTTTCCAACATAACTAGATTCTTTTACAAATAAGAATTAGGGGTCACACTTTAGTTTGGGGACAATTTCTCACTATTAACTATGACTTTTGCCTCAATAAACTCATCATTTGCTGGTTATCAATACAATAGTTATGTCACAATCTCCAGCTAGGAGGGAACAAGGAATGAGGAAACGCTGGCGATAACCCGAATAAGTCTTTAATAATCCAAAGTAGAGACTGAAAACCAGGGAGACATCCAACAAGTAGATCCAACAAACAAGAACTGAAAGGACTAGGATTTTTAGAGGGATAATTGGGGGAGCAGTGAGACACACCTGGAATCAAATTAACACAATCAACATAAGGGAGAAACCTGGTCACAGGGGCAAAAACACACACAGATAAGTCCATAATCCTGACATAACGCCCCATCCCAAAAGGCACCATAGCAACAACAGAGGGAGGCGTGGGAACTTGGGAGAATGTTCCGCAGGAGGATGGATATCCAGGAGGAGGCCAGCAGACAGAGGGAGGAGCCAGCGAGGAGACAGGAGGGTCTTGGAGCAGGAGGAGTCCAGCTAGACCCAGGCCACAGCCAAGATGTTGACCTATGGTGGAGCCGATAGAAGGAGAAGCCATGGAGGAGGAATGGCAACCGACTCCAGGGGGCCGACCAACGGTGGTGTAGCAGGTAGTGAAGGTGCCTGAGGCGGAGACGGAGACAGGGTGACGGGGAGGATCCAGAGGTCCTAGGTGGAGCAGATGGCGCCAGAGCAACAGAGAAATGAGGTGGAGCCGAGGGGATGAAAGAGCCTGACAGAGCCGGATGGACGATGCGAAGCCAGAGGAGTGGAGTCCTAGGAGGGGAAGGGAGGGGAAACACACAGAGGTTACTGTTCATATGTCACAATCTCCCTCTAGGAGGGGACGAAGAAACATCTTAATAGTCTTTAATAATTCAAAGTAGAGACTGGAAACCATAGAGACTGGAAACCAGTAGACCCAATAAATAATAACTCAAGGGACTAGGGTTTTTAAAGGCAGGAATCAAATTAACACCATCAGAATGAGGAAGAAACTGGGTCACAGGGGCAAAAAAACACATATAAGTCCATAATCCTGACAAGTTAGTAATGAAGTTGTTAAGTTTAGGTATGGGGAAGGGATGAGGGATCTAAAATATAGTCTTGCAGATCAAGACATTAATATGTGATTTATAAGTACTAAGAAACAGCCCATATGCTATTAATAAGCATGGTAATAAGCAACTAGTTAATAGTGAAAATTGATCCCTTAAGTAAAGTTCCTAAACTATGAAAGATAACTTTATGGTAACACTTTATTTTGATGGTCGCTTCTGAGCAATCTGTGTTCAATAACTAACTCTGACCCTGCATGACAACTAAATCTCATTAGAGTATCAGTAGACTGTTTGCTTAATATCTGCTAACTCTTTATTGTGATGGTTTCCCAAAAGTGCTTTCCCAACTTTATTGTGAGGTGTTTCAGTGCTAACTTTGCACTTAATTGCATATAAGATTAATCTAATGAAAGCCAAATTATTTTATATTAATTGAATGATCTGTTATGAGATGCATTATAGGGACCCAGTTAAGGACCAAGCAAACACTTGCCTCTCTAACTGTGTTTTACCTTTTATTTCGTCACTTCTTTTGGAGTGGTTAAGAGTTTGAGGATGAAATAGGTCAATTAGACAGAAGATGTTGAGAAAAATGCAAAAGATGGTGGCTAGCAGGATCATAGAGGGGGAGATGAAATGATTTAAGGGGGAGTCATGTGGCTGCTGTTTTTCAGCATTCTTCAGAGAGGCGTGCATGTGGGCTAAGCCACTCACCCTTCCACACTGACTTAATGAAAGGGTGTTCCTTCAATTATGGGAGGGAAAGAAACACATTCAGATAGTTATATATTTTTTCATCTTTGTCCCAGACCCAGACCTTCAATCTCGAGATATGAAAATCCATCAACATTTATGACATTATTATTACATCATCAGCTACCAATCACCTGGTTGATGCATTGTTTCTATCATGACCAACAATTTTGACCAACATTTTTCCAAGGCATTGTGTCAGTCGAGGGCGAAGGTAAATAAATGTAAGATGTTATGTGAAACAAGAGATACATGTAATAGATAAATATTTCTTGTGAAAAACAAAAAAAAATTAAATTCTGTCATTATTTTCTCAAGTCATTCCAAAGTTTGTGAGACTTAAGCTTTTTATATAAGCAGCCCCTTTGATTGTAAAATGAGGAGCAGTGAACACTTGCAATTTGTGGATTTGATTTTGAGGTTAAAAATACAATGTTTTTAACTGCACCATAACAGGCTCTTCAGTGCTCTTGTTGAAAATAATCATAAGGTTTGACAAACTTTCAGGAATAATGAACTCTAACCCATGTCTGTCTTTTTTACGTCATAGCTGGGAAGGCCAAGTTTCCGAATGCAGAATATTGTAGGCATGTGTAAAAGTCTGACATCAAAAATTTAAAGAAGTTCAGAGCAAGTTGTTTTCACAGGTTATTTTCATTAAATATTCTTCTTAAACCAACAAGGTTCCCATTTCTAACCATTAGTGAATGTTGTATAACATATCAAATTTAATTTCTATTATATAACTCCTTTAAAATGGTTGTGAATTACAATCGAATGACATAGGAGAACTGGAATGCCGGTCAACAGGAACCGCACTGTAGCCCCTCTCAGCAGGGGTGAAACACTTCCTTATACTTCAGCGTTCAGAGTACTTAAACAGACCTTCTCTGTCATAGGTTGGTCAACACAGGAGCTTCTAACAGGAATACAGCATATCAAAACTTACAGCAGCTGCATTCTGTTTTAAAAGCTATAGAAATTTACAGAATGGACATAAATTAAGAGAATCTGGTAAACAGTGAGTAAATGCACAGAGTTTTCATTCACTGTAAAATCCAGTAGTTTACCTTAGATATAATTAGTTATCTTTACTAGGTTTTAGTTACAGATCATTTTAATATGCATAAAGCAACTTACTTCCTGCTTGGAGTGACACTTAAAATATTCAAGAAGCCACAAAGGAACCAACAATAGTAATTTACCAGTGAGAAGCAGCAGTGCATTCACATGCGCAACAAAACAACAGAAGAAATAAGAAAGGTTAGCATGCACAACTACCTTTTTTTAATGCCATAGCGTAAACCCAGGGCAACTGTTAATATAGACATTTCACTCATTTCCTCCACTTCTGCAGTCGGCTTTCTCTAGTAGCTTTCAATAATTTCCTAAAGTCCTATGCAGTGAGACCATGTGTAATCAGTTATTTGGTTTCAAGCTAAGAGGGTAAATAAATAGGTTGCATTTAAAAGATGACCTAATTTACATGATGATTGATGACCATTTACAATTTTATTGCTAACATTTATTGTAAACACCTTGTGAGGCTTTTTATTGGATTGATGTAATGCTTCAAACATCTTGCAATGGAGCATGTTTAATATTATAATATGCATGTTCAATAATTTGATTTGCTCTTTTTGATTGTGCTACTACTGACACAAGACAGCAAATAAAACTGGCAGCCAAAAAAAGTAAAACAAAGCAGTTGCATAATTTCTTCATGCTGCAATGTCAGTAATGAGTCAGTAATTCTAAGTAAATATACAGTAAATAATCAAGTACTCCCTACAGTACTTTCTTTTTTAGCATTTGTCAGTATGGTGACAGTTTGTTTCTGAGTTTATTTTCAGGGGAACACCCTTATCAAGTCGGACAACAAAGTCACCCAGTGATGGAGACTATAGAGTGTGTTAAAAGAATTCAAATCCTGATTTATTAGAGTCCTATTTCTAAATGGTTCAGGTAATTTAATAGGGAGCAACAAGATCTCCAAGACAAAAAACAAATGGCATCCAAGCACCTTTTGTAACCAAGAAAAGTTTGTTTAAAAAGAAGAAGAAGAAGCTGTGTCTGATTTGGTTAAGCAAGTTCAAAATACAGAATAAGTAACTAAAACTGTGAATTAACATAGAGGGTTCATTCTAAATGACCCAACTGAAAGTGAGCATATACACAAGAAGTCTTTAGGATTGGAGTAAAAATGCTCAGAATTCAGCCTGAAGACAAATAAATACAATGATCGTAGAGGGATGGGTCAGAACTGGTCTGAGTGACTTTTAAGTACTGTAAGAATTCTTTAACAAACTTCCCCCAATTCCATATTTAAAGTCTCCCAAATTGTTTATGATATTTCCTTTGGTATTTCTGCTTTAATTCTTACAGTTAAGGTTCTGTGAACTAGATGTTTTGCACCCACAATAATTAATTTCAAATAGTTTTGTACTTTTGAATGCAAGGATTACCCACAAGTCCTTTACATAAAAAGCACAGTTCTTTAAGCCAGTTCTTTAGATCCAACCGTAACCAAACCCTCCTGAACAAGCTAATAAAGGTCTTCGAGATTGCTTAAAAATCACAACAAGGTGTAAAGCAGCTTGCAAATAAACTTTCCAGGCCAGTGGGTCTCCAGGAGCATGGTTAAAGATCTTTGCATTAAAATGAATCAATCTGTATCTAAGATATGCAAAAAAAAAAAAAAAAAAAAAAAAAAAATTAAACCCCTCTTGTAGCATTTTCTTTGATGATTTTGATTGTCTTGGGAAACAAAATGTTATAGTCTATTTATTTGCACAGTTATGAACAAAAAATCTGTCAGTTATGATCAATGTCTGGTGGAAATTACATAATTATACAGGGATGTTTAACTCTACTCTGCCAGTCAGTCATATAAGGCATATGAATAAGATGGTATAAAGGTGCAGCTCTTGTATCCATGTACCTTCTCAGTGATATAAGCTTAACTATGTGTGTGTGCGTGTGTGTGTGTGTGTGTGTTTATGTGGTTTATGAGGATTTGTATGAGAATTTGTATAATGACCTGGGTATGACAAAGGTATTACAATATGAAGGCGCTTATAAGGATGCGTCCCCGTATTTCAAAAGGTTTAAAAAAACATACAAAATTTACTAAACTGTGTTTTTTTTTTATTTTTTTATTTTTTTTCTAGAATGGACAAAGTTTTTTGTAAGGGGTTGGTTTTAGTGTATGGTTGGTGTAGGTGTGTAAAATACAGTTTGTACAGTATAAAAACTATTACGCCTATGGAGAGTCCCAATAAAATTTTATGCACCCATTTTTATTTTATAATTTTATCATTTTTATTTGGATTATCTTGTTAACAATATAATTTACTATTTATTTTTAATATAGTTATATTTGTTCTGCTTTCAGCCTCTGCAAGTTATAGTAGTTGCTTAAAGGCAAAAGAGGGTGGGATTTCAGAAATCCCCCTGAGGCCAAACTTGAAAAGCTTATCTAATTAAAATTTTGACTGAGATGTTTGTAGCCTCCTCTGTTGCTAAACAATCAAGAAGCTGTTAAGACTTGTAGTTGTGACACAGCTTAGAGCTGTTTCCATCAGATAAGACCTCTCTGACTGAAAGCCAGACAGACTACAGGCAGAAGAATAAAGAGTTTCAGTGTCAGTGTTTGCAACGACTTACTTTTTGACTCTTAAAAACACAAAACATAATGCTCTCTAATGATTATAATAATTATAAAAACTTTCTTAAATATGCATTGTTGTAAGAATAGAGAAAAAGTCGTTTTCAGTTCTTTTGGTCTATTTCAATGAACCAGTAAAAAAAAAAAAAACAGTTCTTTCTCATCACATTATAATATTTATTGTCACACATGTTGACCTTCCTATAAGCTGAACAAAAACTAATGCCCAAGCACATATATGTTCTGGTTTAGCACGAATATTAAGGAATAAAATAATATTAAATTTTTTTTTTAAGAACACACTTACCAACCTCTTACAACTGATCTTTATATACCTCCATAATTACACTATTACTGTAGTTGACTGTTACTTACCCACAAACAAACCTACCCCTACCTGTATCCAACCCCAAAAGCAGCAAATGCTTAAGTGGCAAAGGTTTTGCAGAATAACACATATGCAGATTATATGATATAGCTATCATAAAATAGCTGTCATAAAATTAGCTAGATTACACAATGAGGTTCAAGCTGCCCCCATGTGGCAAGATTCAGCTTTATGCAAGAGTTACAAAACAGCAGTAATGTGTAGCCTATGTGTACATACACGTGATCACATTTCAAGAGGGGACCGAGTGGCCTGGTCATATAAAGGAACTTAAACATTACTCATACACAGACACAGGTTGGTCAGGTATTATTCATTCATTCATACATACATGCATACATAAAGGAATAGTTCACCCCAAAATGTAAATGCTGTCAATATTTACTATCATATCATAAACCCCCTTTTTTTTAAGAAAATGTATTAATCCCATAAAGCATCATGTGGTAGCCCAAGTTGTTTTTCATCTGGACACTGGATAATGCAAACTAAATGTGATCTATAGTGAGGAGAAGATTTTCAGTGAATTTAGAAAATTTAATTCCTCACAGAATGCTATCATATAACTACAGAAGACTTGAATGAACTACGTTTGCAATGCATTTACTGTCCTCTTTGAAACTTTATGGATATGAAAACAATGTACGGAAAGAACTGTGAGAAGATTCTTCTGTTATGTTTCACAGAAAAATAACAGCAAATAGGCTAACACAAGGGTGAACAAATCATAATTAAAATAATAATTTTTTGAGGAAACTACACTTAATCAATCAGTCAATAAACCGAGTAACTACATATGTAAGTACTTATGTATTTTATTATTTTAAGTGTACTGTGAGTACACTTATTAGTTAAACGTATCTAATGTAAAATGAGCCCAACTAAATGAATACTGAAAAGGAACCTTGGATTTGTGTTTGGTCTGAGTTCAAGTTGTTTTGATGACAAGGATTTAATCATCTCCAGTTGATATCTCTATAGCTGAATAGAGAAAGCCAACCCGGAAGCCTCCTGGGTGTGGTAGCAATTCATATATCAGAGTGTTTTGTGCCATTTCTTAAACGTTTCTGCTCCTCACGGTCCTGCGCACAAACCTGCTGCTTGTGTAACAGTGAGACATGCACGTGAGAGAGCATTATGTGTGCGTGTAAATGTTCATAATTTGCTCACATGTTTTTGAAGCATCACTCAAAAGGCATTTGCTTTGGACACGTTTCTCACATTTCATTGCCGGTGGAGCCTTTCATCTCGTGTCTCGCATGTGAAATATAAGATCCCCACAGAAGGGCCTTCTTTAGAAACCATTACATGTCAGTGCTGCCGATTTAGTATCTCAGTGCAGCAAAATATTTGAGAACAAAGACAGATAGGAGGAGAATAAAATAAAATAACATTTAAATAACAAAATTCAAAACTTTTTTTTGTCTTTTACCAAGGTTAAAACTGTCTGTTAGATTGTTTAAAAAAGTAAGAGCACTCTCCTTAACAATTCACATTTTGATGTACCATTAATAAAATCTGGGTATAGAAGTTTAGTACATGGGGCCAGAAGTTTGTTTAAATCTCTAACCATAAGAATGATAAAAAAAAAAATGTTTGGCAACAATAACAATAATAAACATTCTCCAGCAGTTATATCCACTGAAAAATACTGGCATTGCACAAGTTTGAATAACATGGATAAATAAAAACAGTTGACAGTGGTATCCAAGGCTTTACATCATCCTGGTGACTTTATGAAAGAGGGTAGACTGCATAACATGAGGTTATATAAAACAAGAGTATTTATTAGATTAAGATGTTATATCTAGAATTAAAACAATCAAATGTTTTCTTCATATGAAAAATTCATTTGGAATTCCCTTTAATTTCAGTTCTCCCTCAAAAAATGGTAACTGGCAAAACAACTATTGTGATTTATGTTACTTTAAAAGAACTTCATGGCTAATTTTAAATGGGTTGTCTACCAGCTTATTTCAAAGGCTTGGTTGTGTTTCTGGAGTGTCACTGTAACATGGTTTCATGCTAAGGTTTTTTTTTTTTGTCTATTTATTTTTTCACATATTTTAACTTTATTCTTCACCCCTTTTCCATTCTAGTAAAAACTGCCTTTTGATTTCCTGGTACCTCCCTCAGAAATTGGGAGTAGGCTCAAACTGGTTAGCTGGCCCGGTGTGTTGTGATTCGCTAACTGTCTAGAGTGACTGGAAACATCATACCTCACCATAACAGGTGGCTGCATGCACTCCCGGTGTATTGTAAACAATATCTATGTTTCCATACAAAGATTTGAATTTAAAGGGTTAATTTGATGCGATTTCAATTTTTCTTTCTCTTTGTAGTGTTACAATCTCTTGGTGCACAAAGAAAATCTGCAAAGTTGCAAAGACTAAAGCACAGTCCTTCGGATGACACGTTAAACCGATGTCCTGACTCTCTGTGGTCATTAAAAATCCCAGGATGTCTTTCGAAAAGAGTAGAGGTGTGACCTCGGCATCCTGGCTAAATTCGCCCATTGGCCTCTGACCATCATGGCCTCCTAACAATCCCCATATCTGCTGATTGGCTTCATCACTCTGTCTCCTCTCCACCAGTAAGCTGGTGTGTGGTGGGCGTTCTGGCGCACTATGGCTGCCGTCGCATCATCCAGGTGGATGCTGCACACTGGTGGTGGATGAGGAGATACCCCCAGACTATATAAAGTGCTTTGAGTGCCTAGAAAAGCGCTATATAAATGTAATGAATTATTATTATTATTATTATGAAAGTCTCAAATCCCAAAAAATATTCTTTATAAAAGTTAAGAATCAACCACTCCTACCTAAAACAGCTCATTCTAATATGCCTCAACATCAATGTCATGATGTGGGAATATTTGCATAACACTGCCCAAATGTTCACACAAAGAAAAAATAACTGCCTGGGCATTCAGCACGCTGAAGACATTTTCGTGGATGGTTCATGCCTGCACTGTCTCTCCATTCTTAAAGGTAAAGGAGCAGACCCCTCTGTCATACCCATCCTGGTTTCTCTGCCACAAGCAGAGCACCACCGGCTAGTGCTCTGGGAGATTTGAGCATGACAGTGAGAGCTTCTATGCCGGGCCATGTCCCACAGACCACGGACCTCTCACTACTTCTGCAGCATTTGTCCTGTGCGGCTGCTGAGTGATTCTGCTGGGCTGGGTCCCAGCATTTAATTTGGTGTGCCGCCAGGTGGTCAGATGTCGATTGCAGCATCGGGGAATGGGCTATTGATCTCTGTGGATGAAGATTCGACAGGGCTGCACCCCTCCAGTTTTGTTGCCACTTCTGAATCTGACCCAGAGTTGATGGCAGTGGTTGCCCTAGCAGCTATGTGCATCAGGTTGGAGGTGAATAAACCGCCTAGCCCTAAATGCTCATGGCTGGATGATTGGTTTCCTCTATGTAGGACGTGGCTCACAACGTGGCTCTGGTTCCTTTCTTCCTGGAGGTGCATGGGGACATCCTCCCTACCCTCTATGGTATCTAGTGGGGGTGTCGGCATTCCCCAGGAGGAGAGAGTGATTGCGGTGCACCTGTGCCAGCAAAGCGCCACCACCCGTCCAAAGCCTATAAGCTGTCTGAAGCTCTCGCTGCCAAAGCATAAAGTGCTGCAGGCCAAGCAGCCTCTACCCAGCATGCCATGGCAATCCTGAAAGCTCACCAAGCCAAGGCCTTAACAAATGCACGAGGGTAGTACCAGCCCGAGGTTGATGCAGGAGCTTGGTATGGCGAGTTAATTCGCCCTCTGGGTGACGGAAGTCACAATGCGGTCCCTCAGGAAGGCGATGTCCACTCTGGTGGTCCAGGAGTACCATCTCTGGTTCAGCCTGGTTGAGATGAGAAACATTGACAAAGTGTGCTTTCTTGATGCTCCCATCTCCCAGGCTGGCCTTTGCGGCAATGCTGTCGAGGGCTGTGCCGAGCAGCTCTCAGCAATACAAAAAGCAGACTGAGGCCATACAGCACCTTTTCCCCCAATGTGATCCTCCAGCTGTCACCATTCTGTTGTGGGCTGTGTCTCATCTTGCTCATTGCTGTGGACACCCTCCTGTGTCCCCCACACCGGCCCTGCCCCACGCTGAGACAGCATAGAGGCCAGCATGTTGAGCCCCAGGCAGGAGAGCGATGCCCCCCTTCAGGAGGTGCTAAGGAATGCATTTGAGCCGGTCCCTCCAGCCGAGATGAGCAAGGGGTTTAACAGCCCTTACTTCATCGTATCCAAGAAAAGCGTTGGCCTTTGACCTATCTTGGATCTGCGAGTCTTGAATCAGGCCCTTTACAAGCTCCTGTTCAAGATGTTGACGCAGAAACATATTATGAAAATACGATCAAGCCCAGGATAGGTTTGCACCGATTGACCTAAAGGTTGCATACTTTCATGTTTCAATACCTCCTCATCACAAACCATTCCTACGTTTTGCGTTCATGGGTCAGGCATGGCAGTACAAGGTCCATCCCTTCGGGCTCTCCCTGTCTCCCCATTTCTTGACAAAAGTCGCAGAGGGCACCCTTGCCACGCTATGGGAAGTGGCCATCAGGATCCTCAACTATCTCAACAACTGGCTGATTATGGCCAGGTGGCAAGAGGAGTTGTGTGATCACAGGGACATCGTGCTTTGGCTCCTTTGTCAGTTGGTGCTTCAGGTCAATCGAGAGAAGAGCAAGTTCTCACATGTGCTCTCGGTATGGATTTAGACTCAGTGAGTATGACAGCACATTTCACCAATAAACATTCCCAGTTGGTGCTGAACTGTTCCTTCAGAGTTCCTTCAGAGGCAGAACAGTTGTATCACTGAAATATTTTTAGAGGCTCAAGGTGCATATGACATCCGCAGCCACAATCACATCACTTGGATTGCTTCGTATGAGACCACTGGTTCAACACTGGTTGTACTCCCAAGTCCTGAGATGGGTATAGCACCACGGTACACATCGTGTCACCATCACACGGATGTGTCACCGCCTATTCAGCCCCTGGTCGGACCTTGCTTTTCTGTGGGCTGAGGTGCCCTAAGAACAAGTGTCCCGGCTAGTGGGCACAACAGATGTCTCCAATATGGGCTGGGGCACTACATGCAATGAGCAGGCAGCTTCTGGGTCCTGAACAGGACCTTGATTGCTTTGGCACATAATGTCCAATGTCCAGAGCTGGACAGTAACGGAGTACATTTACTTGAGTACAGTACTTAAGTACAATTTTGAGGGATCTGTACTGTACTGTACTCTGTACTCGAGTATAATTTTTGGGGAGTACTCATGACTTTACTCAAGTACATTTGAGAGGCAAATATTGTACTCTTTACTCCGCTACTTTTCTATCCATAACCGCAAGCACCCGTTACTTCAGCCCCGTCCACACGGAAAGCGTACCCCCAATCCAATCTTTTTTTTCCTCGTCTCAAGAAATATCCGCGTCCACACGAAACCACAAAACGATGTAGTATACATTCCCGAGCAACATGTAGCGCTGTAATTCTGCCACAGAGATACACTTAAAACGGAGAAGACATGACTTGCTCATAAACCTTGCACGTGGTACACAAACGAACCTGGAACAATACATTTATTAATCTGTGTTAATGTTAGTTAATAAAAAGACTATCGTTCAGCATTTGTTCATGTTTTTGTTGCTGTTACGTGATGTAGTGAGACATGGGCTGATGACAACATGGTTTCAGAAAATATACGGATTTGCCATCCAGACGAAACCGCAAAGACGGCGTTTTCAAATTGATCCACTCTGGGACCCGGTTTCAAAAAACATAGGTTTCACTTTTCCAAAACGCTGGATTCTGTGTGGACGAAACGCCTATCCGATAAAAAAATTGTGCGTATTCACAGAAACGCGTCTCCATGTGGACGGAAAAAAAGGAAAAAAAGAAAAATCTCGGAAACCCTCAATTTGTTGTTTCCCTCTCAAACGTGATTAGATTGTGCAGGCGCCACTGATTGGGACAGCCTATCAGCAATCACATTCAGCTTTCCGCCAAAGACTTCATGTCATTTGATTTAATTGAAGTAAAGTACACACACACACACACACACAGAGTCGTCACACATAGATTGTGTGTGTGAGAATGGTGTTATTCAGCTGAAAGTATTTTCTCCTGCCTTTGTCTGTATGTCAATGTGAGAGAAAGGGGCTTAATACTGTCACTCAGATGAGCTGAATTTTATTTTTCCTTCTTTGTACGCTGACCTAAACACTTTGACATAATGATTTTCTTTAATCATTATTATTTTCTCTTCTATGCTGTGTGTATACCACGGTCAGGTTCAGAGGTGTGTCAGAACATTGCTATATTGCCTTCTTTGCTGATTTAGGTTTAATGATTTGATTGATGAAAAAACAGAGAAACTCACATGTACACACAATTGTTAGCTGAATTTTCTTTTCTGATATTACACATTAATGTAAGCTGAGCATTTGCTTTAATGTTCTTGAGTATGCATTCTAGTTTTACATTCTCCAAAGTATTAAAATATTTTTTTTCATAACTCCATGTAGGACATTTCTGTATATAAATGTAAGCATTGTGACAGTAGTAATTTAATATTTAGAAAATGTACTCTTGATACTCAAGTACTTTTAAAAACAAGTACTTCAGTACTTTTAGTCAAGCAGACATCTGACTGTAGTACTTTTACTTTGTACTAGAGTAAAATTTAGCAAGGGGTATCCATACTTTTACTCAAGTAATGAAGTTGTGTACTCTGTCCACCACTGCCAATGTCCACATGTCCACTTTTCAGTGGAGCTCAATTGTTTTGCCAATGCGCTCTCACGACAGCTCACTTTCCCTGGAGAATGGTAACTCCATCCCCAGATGGTTCAGCTGGACCTGTTTGCTTTCCACGAGTCCTCCCAGTGCCAGTTGTACTATTCCCTGACACAGTCCCCCCAGACCCATTCGCACTGGCACACAACTGGACTCGGACTCTATACAATTATGCGTTCCCCCAGTGAGCCTGCTCGCTTAGACACTGTGCAAGGTCAGGAAGGATGAGGAACAGGTCCGGTTGGTTGTGCCTTTCTGGCACACCATGGCACGGTTTTTGGAACTCATGCTCTCAATGACAGCCCCTCCCTGGCATCCCCCTGAGGAGGGGCCTCGTTTCTCAGGGGCTGGGTACCATAAGGCACCATGTGGCAGACCTAAGTGACCTACCCCGAGTGGTGGTAGACACTATCAATCAGGCTAGAGTGATTCCTCTACGAGGAATGAGCCTGTTCATGAATTGGTGTTCTTCTCACTGAGAAGACCCCCAGAGATGCTCAATTAGAGTTGTACTTTCTTTCATGCAAGAAAGTTTGGAGCGTAAGCTGTCACCCTCCACCTTGAAAGTGTAGGTTGCTGCTATCGCAGCACATCACGATGCAGTGGACGGCTGGCCCCTGGGAAAGCATGACACGATCGTCAGGTTCCTGAGGGGTGCCAGAAGACTGAATCCTTCTAAGACAACCCTGATACCCTCCTTGGATCTCTATTTTATCCTGGTGGAATTCAGAGGGGTCCCTTTGAGCCGCTTGATTCATTTGAGCTGAAGTTCCTGTCTCTTAAGCCAGTGCTCCTAATCACACTCTCTTCCATCAAGAGGGTCGGGGACCTCCAAGCATTTTTGGTAAGTAAAGAGTGCCTTGTGTTTGGACCGGCCTACTCTCACATTATCCTGAGACGCCAGCCTGGATACATGCCTGAGGTTCCCACCACTCCCTTCCAAGATCAGGTGGTGAACCTGCAAGCGCTGCCCCCAGAGGAGGAAGAAACCAGCCTTGGAGTTGCTATGTCCCAAAAGAGGGTTATGCATATACGTGGACTGCACCCAGAGTTTCAGAATCTCTGAGCAGCTCCTTGTCTACAGTCGTGGCCAAAAGTTTTGAGAATTACATAAATATTAGTTTTCAAAAAGTTTGCTGTTAAACTGCTTTTTAGATTTTTGTTTCAGTTGTTTCTGTGATGTACTGAAATATAATTAAAAGCACTTCATACGTTTCAAAGGCTTTTATCGACAATTACATGACATTTATGCAAAGAGTCAGTATTTGCAGTGTTGGCCCTTCTTTTTCAGGACCTCTGCAATTCGACTGGGCATGCTCTCAATCAACTTCTGGGCCAAATCCTGACTGATAGCAACCCATTCTTTCATAATCACTTCTTGGAGTTTGTCACAATTAGTGGGTTTTTGTTTGTCCACCCGCCTCTTGAGGATTGACCACAAGTTCTCAATGGGATTAGGATCTGGGGAGTTTCCAGGCCATGGACCCAAAATTTCAACATTCTGGTCCCCGGGCCACTTAGTTATCACTTTTACCTTATGGCACGGTGCTCCATCGTGCTGGAAAATGCATTGTTCTTCACCAAACTGTTGTTGGATTGTTGGAAGTAGTTGTTGGAGGGTGTTTTGGTACGATTCTTTATTCATGGCTGTAATTTTGGGCAGAATTGTGAGTGAGCCCACTCCCTTGGATGAGAAGCAACCCCACACATGAATGGTGTCAGGATGCTTTACTGTTGGCATGACACTGGACTGATGGTAGCGCTCACCTTTTCTTCTCCGGACAAGCATTTTTCCATATGCCCCAAACAATCGGAAAGGGGCTTCATCGGAGAATATGACTTTGCCCCAGTCCTCAGCAGTCCATTCACTATACTTTCTGCAGAAGATCAATCTCTTCCTGATGTTTTTTTTGGAGAGAAGTGGCTTCTTTGCTGCCCTTCTTGACACCAGGCCATCTTCCAGAAGTCTTGGCCTCACTGTGCGTGCAGATGCGCTCACATCTGCCTGCTGCCATTCCTGAGCAAGCTCTGCACTGGTGGCCCTCCGACCCCGCAGCTGAATCCTCTTTAGGAGACAATCCTGGCGCTTGCTGGACTTTCTTGGACGCCCTGAAGCCTTCTTTGCAAGAATTGAACCTCTTTACTTGAAGTTTTTGATGATCCTATAAATTGTTGATTTAGGTGCAATCTTAGTAGCCACAATATCCTTGCCTGTGAAGCCATTTTTATGCAACGTAATGATGGCTGCACGCGTTTCTTTGCAGGTCACCATGGTTAACAATGGAAGAACAATGATTTCAAGCATCACCCTCCTTTTAACATGTCAAGTCTGCCATTCTAACCAGCCTGACATAATGATCTCCAGCCTTGTGCTAGTCAACATTCTCACCTGAGTTAACAATACAATTACTGAAAGGTTACTGAAATGGAAAGGTTTTTTTGGGATTAAGTAAATTTTCATGGCAAAGAAGGACTATGCAATTCATCTGATCACTCTTCATAACATTCTGGAGTATATGCAAATTGCTATTATAAAAGCTTAAGCAGCAACTTTTCCAATTTCCAATATTTATGTAATTCTCAAAACTTTTGGCCACGACTGTACTTTGGAGGCCAGCAGAAATTGAAGGCTGTCTCCGAGCAGAGATTGGCCCACTGCATTGTGGATGCCATTGCTTTCTTGTAACAATGCCAAGGCGAGCCGTACCCCCTATGGTGAGAGCCCACTCCACTCGGAGGGCTGCCTCCTCCTGGGTGCTGGCACATGGCCCCTCTCTGGCAGACATCTGTCAAGCTGCGGGCTGGGTGACACCTAACACCTTTGCAAGGTTTTACAGCCTTTGTGTAGAGCCCGTTTCTTCCTGTGTGTTGGGAAACAGGTAATTGGCGGGAAGATCTGACTCAGTTTCATGCTTGTTGCGCCGTTCCCCCTCACATGGGGATGAGAGCACCTTTCTTCTCCCAGTAGAGTTTGGCGAACCCTGGTCGATCATCCTCCAGCACCCCCGGCAGTCAGACTTAGCAGAGCAGTCTGACACCAGGCCCAGTACTGATGTTAGCATGCCCGGAGTCCCAGCTAGCCCCTGTACTTGGCTAGGTTTCCATATGGCCTGATTCCCTAAGGGTAATTCCATATGTGTATACTTCCATGGTAAGGTTTCCGTCTCTTTAAACCCATATCTTTCCTTGACAGACCGCTCCGTCAATCTCTTCTGTCAGTTGTTCCATAACTACTCTAAGATAGGACCATTCCATATGTAGTACTGCCCCCTGGGTCATTCCATATCAGTATCTCCACATGTCCACTCCATATGGGTAGGATGTGGTCTCTGTACTGACCTTTTTCATTAAGGTTCAATTAATTGTTCTGCCAGGCTGAAAGAACAAATAGGAAAGATTTGAAGCAATCTTTCACTGAAGGATGAAATCCCTTCCAAAACCTTATTTTGTGTATGGAACAGCAACATGGCCTTCTCCAGCAGTGATGTACGCACCTTTTGGTCCTCTTCAGAACCAGGGTCTGCGAATTTGTGATCGGACTTTGGGAAGGTTATGACCTTAGCATAGCTTTTGTGACACACTGTGGCTTGTCAACAATTGCACCGCCACAGGGGTGTGACAGTGTTCAGGTTGTGACGTTTTTAATGGATCCCATATGTTGTTCGACATGACTCGTAGTGACTGACAGATAGGGAACATCTCGGTTACATACGTTATCATCTTCCCTGAGGGAGGGAAGGGAGAAACCAGGCTTGGTTACTGAGAATAGGGGGAAGTCTACTGTATTGGCAATGACCAGGATGTACGTGCAGCCGGCATTTTCTTTTTTCAGGGGACTGACAATGTCAATAGCAATTCCTTGGATTGGGGTGTAAATGCAGACTTTGTCTGATCTGTGAATGGCACTGACAGGCGGGACAGGAACAAGTCAAGTCATCTTTATTTATATAGCGCTTTAAACAAAATACATTGCGTAAAAGCAGCTGAACAACATTCATTAAGAAAACAGTGTGTCAATAATGCAAAAATGAAAGTTAAAGGCAGTTCATCATTGAATTCAGTGATGTCATCTCTGTTCAGTTTAAAAAGTGTCTGTGCATTCATTTGCAATCAAGTCAACGATATGGCTGTAGATGAAGTGACCCCAACTAAGCAAGAAAAAGGCAACAGCAGCAAAGAACCAAAACTCCATCGGTGACAGAATGGAGAAAAAAACCTTAGGAGAAACCAGGCTGAGTTGGGGGGCCAGTTCTCCTCTGACCAGATGAAACCAGCAGTTCAATTCCAGGCTGCAGCAAAGTCAGATTGTGCAGAAGAATCATCTGTTTCCTGTGGTCTTGTCCTGGTGGTCGTCTGAGACGATGATATTTACAGGGGATCTGTATCTGGGGCTCTAGTTGTCCTGGTCTCCACTGCCTTTCAGGGCTGTAGAGGTCTTTTCTAGGTGCCGATCCACCATCTGGTCTGGATACGTACTGGATGCGGTTGACTGCATTGACCCTCTGATCTGGATACAGACTGGATCTGGTGGCTACGGTGACCTCGGAATAAGAGAGAAACAGACTAATATTAGTGTAGATGCCATTCTTCTATTGATGTAGCATGTACATCGGGTGTTATGGGAAGTGTTCCCGGTTCCAGTTTACCTAATTAATGCAGCCTAAAAATCCTTTAACGGATTTGGATATTACAAGCATATTAGTATGTTATGTGTAGCCAGGTTAAAGAGATGGGTCTTTAATCTAGATTTAAACTGCAAGAGTGTGTTTGCGTCTTGAACAATGTTAGGTAGGTTATTCCTAGAGTTTAGGCGGCAAATAGGAAAAGGATCTGCTGCTCACAGTTGATTTTGATATTCTAGGTATTATTAAATTGCCTGAGTTTTGAGAACGCAGCGGATGTGGAGGATTATAATGTAACAGGAGCTCATTCAAATACTGACGTGCTTAACCATTCAGGGCTATATAAGTAATAAGCAATATTTTAAAATCTATACGATGTTTGATAGGGAGCCAGTGCAGTGTTGACAAGACCGGGCTAATATGGTCATACTTCCTGGTTCTAGTAAGAACTCTTGCTGCTGCATTTTGGACTAGCTGTAATTTGTTTACTAAGTGTGCAGAACAACCACCCAATAAAGCATTACAACAATCTTACCTTCAGGTCATACATGCATTGTTGGGTCTCGGGGCTAATCACCTGCCTTTTTGGTGTGTGTATGTATTTGTGTGTGTTTGGATGGTTTGACAGCTCACCGCGTCTGCCTGTTTGTGTTTTCCCCGCCTCCCTTGCTTCCCCGTTGTTAACCTTAATTGCTCGCCACCTGTTCTCTATGTTCTTCTAATTTTTTCCCCTTTATTATTCTCTGTGTTTCTCTGTCTATTGTCAGACTGTTGTTACTCGTACCAATAGCTCCGATCTTCTAGCTGCTCTTTGTACTCACCTTGTCGTGTCTTGTCCTCAGGCTCCAGTGTGTTTAGCTGATTTCTCTGCCCCTTGTTCTTACAAGCCCAGAGCTCCTAGTAGCTTCCAGCTGTCATCTCTCCAGTCTCGGCGGTTATACATACTACTGTGGAACATTACTCATCTGCTTTGACTCATCTGCTTCTCATCCTCTCACTACGAGTGAAACCTGTGAAACGTGACTCATCTTCTCTGCCTCCTCTGCTTAAATAAAGCCTTGAGTTTACCCGCATCTGAATCCAGCCTGCTTTCTCCTGACATGCATGGATTAACATTTCTGCATTTGACATTGGTAGCATAGTCCATAATTAAGATATATTTTCGAGATGGAAAATGCAGTTTTACAAATGCTAGAAACGTGGCTTTCTGAGGAAAGATTGCTATCAAATAGCACACCTAGGTTCCTAACTGATGACGAAGAATTGACAGATCAGCCATCAAGTCTTAGACAGTGTTCTATGTTAATACATGCAGAGTTTTTAGGTCCTATAATTAAGACCTCTGTTTTTTTCAGAATTTAGCAGTAAAAATTACTCGTCATCCAGATTTTTATATCGACTATGCATTCTATTAGTTTTTCAAATTGGTGTGTTTCACCGGGCCACGGAGAAATATACAGCTGAGTATCATCAGCATAACAGTGAAAGCTAACACCATGTTACCTGATGATATCTCCCAAGGGTAACATATAAAGCATGAAGAGTAGCGGCCCTAGTACTGAGCCTTGAGGTACTCCATACTGCACTTGTGATTGATATGATACCTTTTCATTCACTGCTACGAATTGATGGCGGTCATATAAGTATGATTTAAAACATGCTATTGCACTTCCATTAATGCCAACAAAGTGTTCAAGTCTATGCAAAAGAATGTTGTGGTCAATAGTGTCAAACGCAGCACTAAGATAAAATAGAACTAATAGAGAGATGTAACCACGATGAAATGATCAGAGCAGGTAATTTGTAACTCTAAGGAGAGCAGTCTCAGTACTATGATACGGTCTAAATCCTGACTGGAAATCCTCACAGATACCATTTTTCTCTAAGAAGGAATATAATTGTGAAGATACTACCTTTTCTAGAATCTTAGACAGAAAAGGGAGATTCGAGATCTTTCTATAATTAAATAGTCCTTTGTGGTCAAGCTGTGGTTTTTGATGAGAGGCTTAATAACAGCCAGTTTGAAGGTTTTGGGGACAAAGATTGCATTAGCACTCGTTAGCTTGTCATTAGCGTTTTCATTCGAACCTATCGCTGTTTTCTTTTCTCCTCTCCTCTCTCTCGCTCCAGTTTTTCACAAGTTCATCAAACAACCGCGGTAAGAATATTTCATCAAGGACTGTGAGTAATGGCTTCTCCTGCTATTGTTATTTGCACCTCTTGTCACATGTACAGTTTATCTATCTCTGTCGCAGATGAGGGATTCACATGTGATAAATGCAGGGAAATGGTTAGGCTGACAGAGAAGATTTCAGAATTAGAGACACGCATCCAAACTTTAATTGAGGACAGTAAGAATGTTAGGGCTCTAGATACGGCTTTGGATGCGTCTAGCTCAGGGATTCCTGTACATTGTTCGGTTCCGGCAACAGAGCCCCTGCAGCAGGGCAACTGGGTGACAGTGAGGCAGCATGGTCGTGGGTCAAAACACCGCTCTTCTATTCTGATCAAAACATTAAACAGGTTCTCCCCACTCAGTGATGCACTCACTGAGAAACCTGATGAAAGTGCTCTAGTTATTGGTGATTCTATTGTACGGAACATGAATACAGAGACACCAGCCACCATAGTCAAATGTTTACCGGGAGCCAGAGCGCCTGACATCTTGGCAAATTTAAAAGTGCTGGCTAATGCTAAACGTAAATACAGTAAGATTGTTATTCATGCCGGCGCTAATGATGTTCGACTTTGCCAGTCGGAGATCACTAAAAATAAAATTAAAGAGGTGTGTGAACTTGCAAGCATGATGTCAGACACTGTAATATGCTCTGGTCCCCTCCCTGCTTACCGTGGTGACGAGATGCATGGTGCCCACAGAATAACATAGGTTTCATAGACAATTGGACAAGCTTTTGGGGCAGACCTGACCTGTTGAAAAGAGATGGTCTTCATCCCTCCTGGGGTGGCTCCACTCTTCTCTGTAGAAATATGGCAAATAGTCTTAGTGTTTATACTTGACTAACTGGGGCCCAGGTCAGGAAGCAGACAGACTGGCTAAACCAACCGTCTGCTAGCTGCCTCACGTCACAGAGGTCAGTTAATTCTTAGCACATAGAGACTCTTTCACCTAGATATCACACTATAGAGACTGTGTCTGTTCCCTGAACTAGAAAATACAAAAAATGTCCAAACCAAGTTAAGATTAACAATTTAATTGAGGTTCAACAAATAAAAACAGATGCAATACGGATATATTTACAGATGCAAATGATAAAGCTTGGCTTATTAAATATCAGATCCCTTTCTACGAAAACACTTTTTGTAAATAATATGATCACTGATCATAATCTAGATGTGCTCTGTTGGACAGAAACTTGGCTAAAACCTGATGATTACATTATTTTAAATGAGTCCACCCCCCAAGATTACTGTTATAAACATGAGCCCCGTCTAAAAGGCAAAGGGGGAGGTGTTGCTTCAATTTATAACAACGTTTTCAGGATTTCTCAGAGGGCAGGCTTCAAGTATAACTCGTTTGAAGTAATGGTGCTTCATATAACATTATCCAGAGAAACAAATGTTAATGATAAATCCCCTGTTATGTTTGTACTGGCTACTGTATACAGGCCACCAGGGCACCATACAGACTTTATTAAATAGTTTGGTGATTTTACATCCGAGTTAGTTCTGGCTGCAGATGAAGTTTTAATAGTTGGTGATTTTAATATCCATGTTGATAATGAAAAATATGCATTGGGATCTGCATTTATAGACATTCTGAACTCTATTGGGGTTAGAAACACGTTTCAGGACCTACTCATTGTCGAAATCATAATCTAGATTTAATACTGTCACATGGAATTGATGTTGATAGTGTTGAAATTACGCAGCCAAGTGATGATATCTCAGATCATTATTTAGTTTTGTGCAAACTTCATATAGCCAAAATTGTAAATTCTACTTCTTGTTACAAGTATGGAAGAACCATCACTTCTACCACAAAAGACTGCTTTTTAAGTTATCTTCCTGATGTATCCAAATTCCTTAGCATATCCAAAACTTCAGAACAACTTGATGATGTAACAGAAACTATGGACTCTCTCTTTTCTAGCACTTTAAATACAGTTACTCCTTTACGCTTAAGGAAGGTTAAGGAAACCAGTATGACACCATGGTATAATGAGCATACTCGCACCCTAAAGAGAGCAGCCCAAAAAATGGAGCGCAGCTGGAGGAAAACAAAAGTAGAGGTATTTCGTATTGCTTGGCGGGAAAGTAACTTATCCTACAGAAAAGCATTAAAAACTGCTAGATCCGATTACTTTTCTTCTCTTTTAGAAGAAAACAAACATAACCCCAGGTATTTATTCAATACAGTGGCTAAATTAACGAAAAATAAAGCCTCAACAAGTGTTGACATTTCCCAACCACAACTTGACCCCAAAGAACTAGTTAATTATAGACCAATCTCGAATCTCCCTTTTCTGTCCAAGATAATAGAAAAGGTGGTATCCTCACAATTCAGGATTTAGTCGGGATTTAGACCGTATCATAGTACTGAGACTGCTCTCCTTAGAGTTACAAATTACCTGCTCTGATCATCTCATCGTGGTTATATGTCTCTGTTAGTTCTATTGGATCTTAGTGCTGCATTTGACACTATTGACCACAACATTCTTTTGCATAGACTTGAACACTTTGTTGGCATTAATGGAAGTGCATTAGCATGGTTTAAATCGTACTTATATGACCGCCATCAGTTCGTAGCAGTGAATGAAGATGTATCATATCGATCACAAGTGCAGTATGGAGTACCTCAAGGCTCAGTACTAGGGCAGCTACTCTTCACGCTTTATATGTTACCCTTGGGAGATATCATCAGGAAACATGGTGTTAGCTTTCACTGTTATGCTGATGATACTCAGCTGTATATTTCTTTGCGGCCCGGTGAAACACACCAATTTGAAAAACTAATGGAATGCATAGTCGATATAAAAATCTGGATGACGAGTAATTTCTTACTGCTAAATTCTGAAAAAACAGAGGTGTTAATTATAGGACCTAAAAACTCTGCATGTAATAACCTAGAACACTGTCTAAGACTTGATGGCTGATCTGTCAATTCTTCGTCATCAGTTAGGAACCTAGGTGTGCTATTTGATAGCAATCTTTCCTCAGAAAGCCACGTTTCTAGCATTTGTAAAACTGCATTTTCCATCTCGAAAATATATCTAAATTACGGCCTATGCTCTCAATGTCAAATGCAGAAATTTTAATCCATGCATGTCAGGAGAAAGCAGGCTGGATTCAGATGCGGGTAAACTCAAGGCTTTATTTAAGCAGAGGAGGCAGAGAAGATGAGTCACGTTTCACAGGTTTAACTCGTAGTGAGAGGATGAGAAGCAGATGAGTCAAAGCAGATGAGTAATGTTCCACAGTAGTACGTATAACTGCCGAGACCGAAGAGATGACAGCTGGAAGCTACTAGGAGCTCTGGGCTTGTAAGAACAAGGGGCAGAGAAATCAGCTAAACACACTGGAGCCTGAGGACAAGACATGACAAGGTGAGTAAAAAGAGCAGCTAGAAGATCGGAGCTATTGGTACGAGTAACAACAGTCTGACAATAGACAGAGAAACACAGAGAATAATAAAGGGGAAAAAATTAGAAGAACATAGAGAACAGGTGGCGAGCAATTAAAGTTAACAACAGGGAAGCAAGGGAGGCGGGGAAAACACAAACAGGCAGACGCGGTGAGCTGTCAAACCATCCAAACATAAACACAAATACATACACACACCAAAAAGGCAGGTGATTAGCCCCGAGACCCAACAATGCATTTATGACCTGAAGGTTAGATTGTTGTAATGCTTTATTGGGTGGTTGTTCTGCACGCTTAGTAAACAAATTACAGCTAGTCCAAAATGCCGCAGCAAGAGTTCTTACTAGAACCAGGAAGTATGACCATATTAGCCCGGTCTTGTCAACACTGCACTGGCTTCCTATCAAACATCGTATAGATTTTAAAATATTGCTTATTACTTATATAGACCTGAATGGTTTAGCACGTCAGTATTTGAATGAGCTCCTGTTACATTATAATCCTCCACATCCGCTGCGTTCTCAAAACTTAGGCAATTTAATAATACCTAGAATATCAAAATCAACTGTGAGCGGCAGATCCTTTTCCCATTTGCCGCCTAAACTCTGTTCAAGAGGCAAACACACTCTTGCAGTTTAAATCTAGATTAAAGACCCATCTCTTTAACCTGGCTACACATAACATACTAATATGCTTGTAATATCCAAATCCGTTAAAGGATTTTTAGGCTGCATTAATTAGGTAAACTGGAACCGGGAACACTTCCCATAACACCCGATGTACATGCTACATCAATAGAAGAATGGCATCTACACTAATATTAGTCTGTTTCTCTCTTATTCCGAGGTAACCGTAGCCACCAGATCCAGTCTGTATCCAGATCAGAATGTCACTGCAGTCACCCATTCCAGTACGTATCCAGACCAGATGGTGGATCAGCACCTAGAAAGAACCTGAAAGCCAGCGGAGATTAGGACAACTAGAGCCCCATATACAGATCCCCTGTCTCAGATGACCACCAGGACAGGACCACAGGAAACAGATGATTCTTCTGCACAACCTGACTTTGCTGCAGCCTGGAATTGTACTGGTTTCGTCTGGTCAGAGGAGAACTGGCCCCCCAACTGAGCCTGGTTTCTCCCAAGGTTTTTTTCTCCATTCTGTCACCGATGGAGTTTCGGTTCCTTGCCGCTGTCGCCTCTGGCTTGCTTAGTTGGGGACACTTCATCTACAGCCATATCGTTTACTTGCAAATAAATGCACAGACACTATTTAAACTGAACAGAGATGACATCACTGAATTCAATGATGAACTGCCTTTAACTGTCATTTTGCATTGACACACTGTTTTCCTAATGAATGTTGTTCAGTTGCTTTGACGCAATGTATTTTGTTTAAAGCGCTATATAAATAAAGGTGACTTGACTTGACTTGAAAATGACAATGACAATCCTATGACAATGAGGAATTAATAATAGTCAGAAGAGGATCTATGACTTCTAGAAGCACATCTTTAAGGAGCTTAGATGGAATAGGGTCTAACATACATGTTGTTGGTTTAGATGATTTAACAAGTTTATACAATTCTTACTCTCCTATAGTAGAGAATGAGTGGAACTGTTCCTCAGGGGGTCTATAGTGCACTGTCTGATGTGATACTAGAGCTGACGGCTGAACGGTTACAATTTAATCTCTAATAGTATCGATTTTAGAAGTAAAGTAGTTCATAAAGTCATTGCTGCTGTGATGTTGGGAAATGTTAACACTTGTTGAGGCTTTATTTTTCGTTAATTTAGCCACTGTATTGAATAAATACCTGGGGTTATGTTTGTTTTCTTCTAAAAGATAAGAAAAGTAATCAGATCTAGCAGTTCACGAACAACAATACATTAACATGCAAAACATTTTTTGCAAGGCTCGAACTACTCGCTCAGGGACTAATCAGACGACAAATCCATCTCCATAGGAAGCGTTAAATCAGGATTTTTGACATGATTCCCACAGGGTATCTCACCAAATTTCAAGTCGTGAATTTAAGCTAATTTGCCACGTTGTTTGTTTAGCGATGGACTTTACACGAGATCTGCTTCCTCGCTGGAAGAA